>NC_133367.1:37234254-37270399 GCF_049309525.1 Garra rufa | reverse complement strand
TATGTTTGTGTAAATCTCGCCAAGACATATTCCGCAATAATGTACTTTATAGTTAGATTGCGCAGTTTCAGTGTGCCTCAGAAAACCTCCACCTCCAAAGCTCCACCTGTATAGATCTGCTACAGGGTAATTTTATGTATGTTATATGTGACCTGTGCTGGCAAAATGAGTTGGAATCAGACAAACAATGACTGAGCCACAGCCGTTTAAAGGCGACAGAGTCAGCAGAGTTGATTTTGAGAAAAAAAACTAGTTAAAGTTTTCTGAAGATTCCAAAGCAAAATCATCAAGCAACATTGCATATTTTCGTCCAGTTCTTTTTTTTATAATAATTACTATATTGTTAATCACAATATGTCATTTTTTTTCTATTTAATCTTTATTATTAAAAATAAGAACAAACATGCAAATAAATAGTAGTTTAATCAAGAGCAGCGAGTGATTGTTTTTTATTTAAATCTTTGATTAACTTTGAGACAGATCTATATTAAGACCTGCTGTATTAAATTTGCTGCATTAAAAATTTAGACCATGCACATTCTGACTCAATTTGCCAAGTAGTAAGTTTGTAGATATATAAGCAGTAGCATCTTCAGCCAAGACCAAACACATTAACATTGTCATGTACATTACCATGCTTAACACTCAGAGAGTTGTCATGACACATATTTCAGTTATTTTTGATATGACAGCATTGACTGAAAACTAAAGAACTAAATGAAACTGGATGATGACTCTATTTTGGATGAAATGTGTCAATCAGGAAGCTTCATTCTTCTCTTCACATGATTCACGTTCAGTTTCTCCACTCATTCATTCATATTCCCATCTTCATTTATCCCTGAGCTAAAGACTCTGACGCAACTCCATGCAACAGCAATTAGACGCCGATCTGTTGCTTTTATAACACATACTGGAAACGCAAGAATTATTGATACACTCCGAACTGCCGTCATTAACAACTTGGATGAGAGGAATCACAAGGAACATCAGAAATAAGCAAAACCTCAACCGCCTTCAACCGAATAACACATTGCCGCCCATTCAGACCCCGTTTGTTCATGCTGTAGGCTGGTTTATTGAATTCCCTTGACAAAGGTTGAACATCAGAGTAGAGATCAGTCATGTACAAGAGCTGGATTGCTCTCACGGTGGGTGAATCATGGCTCTTTGATCCGAGCTTCTGGCTACTCGCTCTCTGCTGCCACGACAGAAGAGACTTGTGGAATTCTATACTTCATACCACAGAAAGTCAAACAGAGACCTGGTGCCTAGAGGAAGATCCCAGTGTTTTGTACAGACGCTTCTTTGAAAGTGATCCTTTTTGCAAAGAGAAATCAAACGATCGAGAAGAAAAACAAAAGAATGAATGAGAAATGAGGAATGAAGTCAATGTCTGTCTGTCCAACAGAGCGCCAAGATGCTACAATATTTATGACAGGAATGATTATGAGAAACTGTTTTGGCACTTTTTTGGATTGTGCAACAAAGCTACAGTGGTGAAGACTTTGAAGATTTGAAAGTGTCAAAATGTATTCTATAAAAACAACACTCTGAGTCTGGATCATAAGGAATTTGACAACTAGAAGCGCAAGTCGCATCTTCATCTTCTTAGATGCATTTTAGAAGCTGACGGGCGTATTGTGTAACTGCTAATATCAAACAGAGGAAATTCGTTCATGTGGGCACATAAAGGTGTCAGATAAACTATAGTCAAGCTAGAAGTAGTTAGCTACACTGCAAGCTGCTAACAAAAACATACAACAAGCACAAGAGTTTTAAATGAATTCCAATTAAAGTGAATATATCAAACTGAAATGGATGAGTATTAAATTAACTGTAGTCTCAGCCTCACAAGTCACGCCCACGGAACGTTGGCTAAACGTCTGATGCATACGGTACACTTAACTGGAAACACTTCAGGAATGTCGAAGTCGTCATCTGATTAGTTGAATTTGATCGGATTTCCGGGAGACGCGAGTAGGGCTGGGTATTGTGACCAATTTGGCAATTCGATTCGATTCTTATTTTTATGGTTTCGATTCGATTTCGATTTCGATTTGTTTCGATTCAATATCGATTCGCTATCAATATTTCATTTAAAATGTTAGTTTTGCAGACATGTGATACATATTTTGATATAAATGCTGGTAACTGAAACTCTCCTACTTAAGTTTATTACTGAAATACACATCTACATTAATAATAGGGTGCACACAGTTGTTTATTTTAAACAACTTTTATTTTAAATGAACCCTGTAACAAGAAGTCATAAATATGCATCCATTGTACACCATGTAAACAAACTGCAAAATGCACATTACTGTAAAAAATAAAAAGACTGTAAATGTGCAACAGTGAAATCTATTAAGAACTTCAAACATGTTTAAGAAATAAAACATTTTTCTAAATTCAAAACGTTCAAAACAGGCCCATCATAAAGCCCTTGTCTGCGTATACAAAACATTCTAACTGTCCATAAAACTAACAGTTCTTAACTACAGCCTAATCATTTTTCTGCAAAAAAGCTGATCAACATGTTCTGATCTGATCTAAGGCAGCTCCTTTGCGCTGTGATTAGATCACCAGCGGTTGAGAAAACTCTCTCAGCAGGAACACTAGTGACACCTTCAGGACGAGAGGTGAATATTCATATCCTCTTACGTGAAGCACGTGCATTAAGAATCGATTTGGGGATTTCCCGAATCGATATCGTTGCGTTCAACTGAAGATCGATTAAAATCGGAGAATCGATATTTTTTACCCAGCCCTAGACGCGAGTGTCACGTTTATTTTCGGTCCGCCGGGAAACAAAGCGCAGACTGATTTACTTGGCTTTTTGCTAAAAGGTGCTCATGCAGACGCCATTGTTGTTATACACATTTGCGACGTTCGCGAACAAATTACTGACTTACTGCTTGTTCTACCTCTTCTTATTTAACTTTCGATGCTGGTTATTTCAATGACTGACTTGTTGCATTCCAGTCTGTTGTTGTGGGGGCATTTCCACACACTGAAACGTGACGCTGAACGAAACAAACTGTGACTGTTTGTTTGACATGTCGGTCAAACGGCCTTATGGGCGGGCCTTGGCCAATGAAAGCTGCCATGAATTCCAAACCTTCAACCATCAGTCTGAAGGTCTGTCTACGCGAGACTACATTAACTATGACAAAAAAAGAATAAATGAATGCATTTCAATATAAATGAAGACCTTATATGCTACTGAATCAGTGATTCCTTTTCGAATCTGTTCATTTACAACAATCCAAACAAACCAGCTCAATAAACTGGCCAACCAAAATGAAACTTTCTAACAATATGTAGGAGAGATAGAGTGTCGAACCAATACAATAAAATGACTCTAACTTTCCAACAACACACATTAAAGAGCCATTTAGGATGAACCAGACGTGAATTAGACAGTCAAAACTATCCAAACAAAGCAATCAAAATGAATCAAACTTACCAGCAATAGAACAGATTCAATATAATTAATCAAACTTTCCTTCTTCGCTGCAGTCAAACTTCTCTCAAACCCCTTTTTCACAAGCATGAACTAGGTGCTATTTCAGAGACAGTGCTATTGCTGGTTCAGAGTGGGTTTTACTTGCGAGCTTTCTAAGAACAGGTTTTCCTTTCCACAGGCTAGAGAGCCACCACAGAGCCAGGTCTTACATCACTTGCCCCTTATCCACCAAGGCAGTTTGAGCACTGTTTCAGAGCGGAAACCTAGTTTAAAATAGTTGCTTTGTCTTTCGACACCCTAAGCACCAGCTCGAACCGAAAATGTGGTTCGTAAGTAGCACCAAAACATTGCTAGTGTAGAAGTAAGAACCGTTTGCATCAGGGGCTGAGGGCAGGGTTACTGTGACCAACAAGACGAACAGAAACTTTTGAATGTCATTTTTGAAATAGTAGCTAAACACGAACACGTTGGGTTCATCGTGTTTGGATGCTGATGTTGGTTTGCAAAGCCATGAACATCAATAGCAACGCAACATCCGCCATTGTTGATATTAGACTTAGACGTCTGCTCTCGTGGTGCTTTGGTGTTGTGCACCAGTCGGTTTACACGGCACTGATACATCTCGAGCAAGCCTGGTGTGTTTGGGTTTGCCGCTTCCACACTAGCATTGCTGGAAAATATGAGATGTATTCAGTGACATAAGTCCTGGTTCTGTGGTGGTTTTCTAGCCCAGAGATTGGCAACATAATTCCTGGAGTGCCGCTGTCCTGCAGAGTTTAGCTTCAACCCTAATCAAACATACCTGAACAAGATAATCAAGGTCTTCAGAATTACTAGGGCTACAAGCTGGTGAGTTTTTTTTATGGTTGCAGCTAAACTCTGCAGGACATCGGCACTCTAGGACCAATGTTGCCTATCCCTGCTCTAGCCCACTTAAAGTCAAACCGGTTCTTAGAGGGCTCGCCAGACAAACCAACTCCAAAGCGGCAAAAGCACTGACTCTGAATTAGCACCCGGTTCATTCTGGTGGAAAAAAGGTACCATAATACATCTCAGCTTTTCCAACAACACTAGCGCGGTATTCCAAGTGCTTTCATGTCATATGCTGATCGGTCTGCACAATGCCAATGCATCTCAAACAAGCTTAAACCTACATCGGCATGTATGTTTGTGCATTTAGCCATAATTTCTGTAATGGAAGTCAAAAATTTGCACTTTTTTTTTTTTTCGCCACCAGCTCCTGATACAAGTGGTTCTTACTTCTAGACCAGCAATGTTCTGGTGCTACTAACGAACCACTTTTTTTGGTTCCGAGCTGGAGCTATGGGTGTCGAAAGACAGAGAGACGATTTGAAACTAGACTCTGAACCAGCACTCAAACTGTCTTGGTGGAAAAGGTGTATCCTTTAAGTTTTTGATGATCCGGTAAATGTTTTTTTCAGGTGCAATATTCTTTGTAGCAATTCCCTTGCATGTGAGGCCATTTTGATGCAAAGCAATGATAGCTGCACATCTTTCTTTGGAGGTAACCATTGCTAACAAGAACACAATGATTGGAAGCTCAGTTTCCCTCCTTTCATAGTAATCAGTCTGCTCTTACAATCCAATCAGTATGATAGTGATTTCACCTGTCTAGTACTCATTCACACTTTCACATGTGCTTCATCCAGAAACCTAGGCAGCTGACTTATTGCCTCTGTGCCTTATCCGGGATATTACTTTGCAGGCAGCGTTTGTGCGCGTAGGCACCTCACAAAGCTTATTTCAGACATGATTCTGAGGCAGTGTAATAGTTTAATGATCTACAACAAAATAGAGTGGGATTTGGTGATAGCTGAGCGACTATTTAATTACTGTAACACTGATTTCTCACTGGAAATAACATCAAAAGTGTTCAGACTGGTCAGAAACATATTTACACACTAACTGACCACCAAACGCAACTTTCAGATGCCATTGTTTTTTGTTTTTTTAGCTGAACCATCACAGAATGAAACACACAGGATTGTGGGATATCAACGGCGAATACAAGAATACATATGCTGCCTTCAAAAATCGACCATATGAGGGTATCTAAGGAGGCAGGAAGTGAAGCTTACTTTGGATGCCTTCCTACCTTGAAATGTGTCCTCCAAAGGCAGTTTTTTCCTGTTTTCATACGCAGCCATGTTAGTGAAATGGTGTTAGCTGGTCATTTTGTTACCAGGTTCTTCAAAAGGTTCTTCACGGTGATGCCATAAACTCTTAAAAATAAAGGTGCTTCACAATGCCGTAGAAGAACCTTTTTTGTCTAAATGGTTCCAAAAGAACCTTTAATTCTGAAGAACCTTTCTGTTCCACAAAAGGTTCTTTGTGGCGAAAGAAGGTTCTTCAGATTATAAAACAGTAGGAATTAGGTGGTTCTTTGTGGAACCAAAAATGGCTCTTCTATGGCATTGCTTGAAGAACCTTTCAAAGCACCTTTATTTTTAAGAGTGTAGAAGAACCATTTTTGATTCCACAAAGAACCATTCAGTCAAAGGTTCTTTAAAGAACGATCTCTTTCTTACCTTTTTATAATCTGAAGAACCTTCTTTTGCCACTAAGAACCTTTTGTGAAACAGAAAGGTTCTTCAGATGTTTAAGGTTCTTCATGGAACCATTTAGACAAAAAGGTTCTTCTATGGGATCGTGAATCACCTTTATTTTCAAGAGTGTATAGAGGAGAGTTGTTTAAGATAAACTGATTTGGTAGAATGAATCAAACTTCACAACATTACATAGCACAGAGCAGTTTAAGATGAACTGATTCATTAGAATTAATCAGACTTTTAATCATAATCAAAATCAACAATTAGACGATAAAACAGCATTGTAGCATTTGTTTGCAATACACCACTAATAGTTAAAAAAGTAAATTATTACCAGAAATGCCAATGGGCAAAATGTTAGTATTGTCTACACTTTTAGTTACTTCCCAATACTGCAAATGTCATGATATATACCGCTGGTTCAATTATTAGGAAAGGGAAGCCACATTATATCAAGACACAGACATGTAAAGGTCATCAAATTTAACTTTCTTTGGGATTATGGTTATGAAAAACTTGTGAATCAAACCACAGAGAGGTCAATCAACACTTTGAAAGAGCTACAGAGTTCAGTAGATGAGAACAAAAAGCCAGTTCATTTACAACTTTCCAAATAAACCAACTGAACAAACCAACTGAAATTAATCAAATTTTTCAGCAATACATAGAAGAGATAGTTGTTTAAAACAAACTGATTTAATCCAGCATATGGCATAGCAGTTTAGGATGAACTGATTCGCTAGAATGAATCAGACTTGCTAACCTTTTGTGAAATATTTTTGCTATTTTAGACGACTGCTTTCTATTTGAATTAATTTGAAAAGGCTCTACAGGAAGATGACGGAGGTAGGGAGTGGCTGGACAGGTGCTGCTGTACCTCTCCTAAAACAAACTGGGAGACCACCAGATGATTTATTCGCAAATGGAATTTCTGCATCTTGGAACTCACGCATAATCAAACATACTAATACAGAGAACTCACTACATCTCTGGGTAACTGTGTTGTTTCTCCTACTGACACAACTCGTGAACGAGAACGCCACACTCTTTTGCAGGCCACGATGTTTACAGTCGTGCTAATGCCATTCGCTTCTGGGTGCCAATACACCATATACTCAAACGTCTTAAATGACTGGCGAGCATGTACTCGTAGCGAGCTGCGTGAGCGACGCTGCCCCCGAGCAACGAAGCCAGCAAGTCGGACGCGAGGATATTCTTTCCTTCTCTGCACGGTTCTGCTTCTATGCGGGGATGTTCATCAAAACCTCGGGCCTGTGGATTATCAAGATCGTGTGGACGCTCTAAAATCAGCTGTTCCCATCTACGGGGTGAAAACGCCGCGGACCCACATGCAAGGTTCCAGCGTGGGAAAACGAGGTAACACTCTGACAAACTCTGCTCCGAACTCTATTCCTGACAAAATACTAACATCTGTGATTCATGCTAAGCCAGCATCAACTGCAAATACTACCGTTTTACTTAAACAGCAGCAAATAAAACTGTTTCAGACTGTGAATCACGCGAGCGTGCTGTGGAACCTGAAAACAAAGCCGAAAGGCATTTTCGGAGGACATCTAAACATCCGGAGCATTGTGTCAAAGACTGAGCAGATTGAACATTTGTTAACGGACTCAAATCTTGATTATCTTTGTTTAACAGAAACTTGGCTAACTCCAACTACCCCCTCATCTATAGTGAAAGTGCCAGGATACACTTTGTATAGACGCGACAGAAACAAGGGTAAAGGCGGCAGTGTGCTGATTCACGTAAAAGATCACATCCAAAGTAAACAATTGGACATTGGCAACTGTAACCTGGAGTGTGTGGGGATTACTATTACTTTATCTCCTCAAATGACTTTCTGGGTATTAGCAATTTATGGACCTCCTAAAGCTACTAATGAATTCTTTATTTCTCTTGGTAATGTACTGAAACTAAATGATGGAAAGGAAGTCATTATTTTAGGTGACTTTAATTTAAATTGGTGTGAGAAATCATGTAGAAAAAAATTAAAGAAATAACAAAACCTTTCCAAATGACACAACTATTAAGTAAACCGACTCACATAACAAGATCTTCTCAAACTTTAATAGATTTAATACTGACAAATAGACCTGAGAGAATAGTTAAAACTTATAATTTAATCACAGGCATGTCTGACCACAATAGCTAGAAAATTGACAAAAATAAGGTGCAAGAATGAAAATCCAGTAAATAGTAAAATGTGCATCACTTTTATTCCAAAGAAAGATTTACAACTGGTTGAAAAAGATTTAAAACAAACAAAGTGGGCAGACATCCTGGTGAAAAAATCTTGTAAACAGGGCTGTCAAGATCTTACGTTGACTGTAAGTGACATCTGTAATAAATATACAAAAAATAAGCAAAGAAAGCAACATGCAAAACGAAATTTGGCATGGTTTAATAACACTATTTATTGGGCAAGGTAATAGTAGAATAATATGGAAAACTATTGATAAATTGATTGGAAAAGAAAAGTCAAAGTGTGAGAATATCCATCTCAAAATTAATGGAAAAGTTATTGATGACTCTTTTGCAATAGCAACAAATTTTAATGAATATTTTTTTAAACATTGTCCAAAAACTGGCTCAGAATTTTCTAAATGTTCATCCCCCTCTCATAATCAGTGGCAAATCAGATTTTAATCTTGGTCCAATAACTAAAACTAAAGTCGAAAAAATAATTGCCATGCTAAACAGCAGCAAAGCAAAAGATATTTATGGACTTGATACTTCTTTTCCTGAACAATATAGGGACATCTTTTTTGATCCGTTGACAACAATAATAAATCAATCAATTAGTGAGGGGATATTCCCAGCAGCCCTAAAACCTGCGATTGTCACCCCTATATTTAAGTCTGGTGACAAACAAGAAATGAACAATTATCGTCCAATAAGCATCCTTCCAACAGCATCAAAGGTGCTCGAGAAGACGGTGGCGGAGCAACTTATCTCCCACTTTGACTCACAAGAGCTCTTAAATCAGATGCAATTTGGTTTCAGACGGAAGTATTCAACAGACTCTGCCTGTTGCTACTTCCTTGAAACTGTCAGGGCATATGTGGATCAGGAAAGGGAGTGGGAGTACCGCAAGGGTCTATTTTGGGACCCTTGCTTTTTAGCATTTATATAAATGACCTCCCTACAGTATGCTCTGATGTTGACGTGATCATGTACGCTGATGATACGGTTATCTTAACTTTTGCAAAAAACGAGCAGGAGGTTGCTGACAAATTATCAAAAGAGATGGAAAAAAGTTGCAGAATGGTTGCAGACGTCATGTCTGACCTTAAATGTTGATAAAACAGTCTCAATGTTTTTCTCAAATAAATATAAATTACAACAAACTCTAAAAATCCAAATAAATGGACAAAAAATTAAAAATGTAAATGAAATAAAATATTTAGGTCTAAAAATTGATTTGAACCTTGGTTTTAAAAATCATATTAAAAAACCTGGTAACAAAGTGAAATTTAATTTGATGAACTATAAACATATTAGAAACTCATTAAATACAGAGGCCTCAAATACTTACCTCAACACTATGATTGTTTCACATTTTCGGCGTGTAAAACATCGTTAAAACCACTTGAATCATTATATAAAAGGGCCATAAAAATTTCAGGATAAAAAACCTTGACTGTACCATCACTGTAATATACAAAGTAAATATAACTTTCTCAGTTTCGAAAATCGTATTAAATATAATCAAATTCCTGCCCTGTTTAAAATAATCCATAACATCACTGCTCCCCCTTTGAGAATTTATTTCACACGCAATTCAGAGGGAATCTCTAGGCCACACGGTCGACAATCCGAGGAGAGTGCAGCGTTACAAGATATAAAACTGCATATGGTCAACAATCTTTCTCTTATAAAGCAGCGAGCCTTTGGAACATTCTTCCAAACGAAATTATTTCATGCACAAACTATTGTACTTTTACACGCCTGACCAAACAGTGGTTATTATCAAAGCAAATCTGTATGCACTAACTGACTGTGATATAAACGCTGTAAACTGTGAGTGGGTGAATGAATGATAGAAAGTGCTTTTACGATGTGAGCTTCTATGTATTTTTCTGCATATATTTGATACATTTTTGTAAGTATAACAACAACCTGTCCAGGGACTGCGGGTGGAAATTAGCATTTTTGCTATAACCTGGCACATGGCATCTCTTCTTATTTTAGACTAATGTTGTTTGTGCACTGTCCCTGATTAAATAAATAAAGAGAAAAAAAAAACGAATCAGTAAACAATGAGAAAAGTAGTTAAGCGCCTCTACTTGTACTTTTTTGCAATTATTCAGAAAAAAAAAGAAGTTATTAAATCAAGAAAAGGACATAAAAAGGTCATCAATTTAAAATTCTGTGGCAATATGGCAACTTGTGAATGAAACGACAGAGAGGCCACTTTGAAGGAGCTATGAACTACAGTAGATGAGAATTGAATAAATCTGCATTATTCAACCTTATCAGCAGCTCTGCGCTAACACTGAAGAATAATACAAAGGAAACCATTACCCTGAAAGAATGATGAAATCATATTGTTATGCTTAAAGTTTAAATCAATACACAAGGCACAACTCCAATACTGCCCACACCTCAACAAACATGCCTACAGTGAAGTCAAATACAGGTAAAAATTGCACAAGAACCTGATTTTAAACAGTCATTGAAGAACTTTTTTTTTTACTGTGGGAATTTTTATGAACTTCAAAATTAATAGATAAATAAATCGTTATGGTTATTGACTATAAGATTATAATCTTTTAAAACAGTAATATTTTTGGATGAATTTTTACACCGTTTAGGCCTATGCCATTGCACTATAAAATGACTCAAAATGACACAAAATACAAAAAGATAATTTGATATTACAGTCAACACTCAAGGCTTCTAGAAATAAGCCATGACACACCAATAGGGTTCATTTCAGAGTTACAATGAACTCTCTTTTAATATAATTTCAGAGATTTTATCTCTGGTGGTGAACTCTAGATTTAAAGCGTGATCTTCTTATATTGCAGGGTAGGAGACAAATGAGGTCAGAGAGTTGCTACAAGAACCGAAAGCACATTGAAAACGTTCTTTTTCAGGCCTCAAAACTGAAAGAAGCCAAAAGTGATTAAAAAGCACCACTACGCAACATACCAAACGAAAAATGACATTTGATTTCCAAGCCACTCGAGCTGCCTTTTCATCGAGTCCTTGCAGCGTTGTGGCATTTTATTCAAGAACGAAAGGAGAAGATGACAGGAGGCTTCTTTTACTTGCAGGATCCTGTAATCCTGTCTATATGTCGTTTCGCACTCCACGCGGCTCACACTTATCGCTCTGGGAACAAGCTGCACAGTGAGTGAAGGAACGAAGCCTGTGTTCCTCCAACAAACTTTGAAAAGTGGCAACGCTGCAGATTAGCAGATCACTTAAAAAAGTGGTAATAGAAGCTAAGTTGTATCCAATAATTCTATCCAACATTAGACAAGTAATCTATAAAATGATAATGGAAGTGGAATAATCGTGGCATCGTAACACAACTTGCATCACCAGAGCGCACAGATACATCTAAATATCTAATAATTAAAATAATAATATTCAACTTAAATGTTATAGAGCGCAGCATTAGAGTTCCTTAAGTGGGTCAGTAAATATTAAGGTTTATGAGGTAAAAAACCTCTCCACAAACAAATTGTTTTCGTTGAAAACATAAAACTTTCAAGACAATGAGCATATGCTGAATCATTCACTTAATCGATTGTTTAACAAAACTGATTCATTAAGAAACGCTATTCCCCTGCAACGCACAAGGAACGACGTTAATAACTTCTTGTGGTGTTTAAGTAAGTGACTTACATTTTATACAGAGTATTATTTTCGCTCCACCACCGAAAAGTATTTCCAAACAAAGTTGTTCCTTGTGCGTTGCAGGGGAATGGCGTTTCTTAATGAATCAGTTTTGTTAAACAATCGATTAAGTGAATGATTCAGAATCACTCCTTAACACAGTCACTTGTTTAACTGAATGAATCAGTGATTCAAATGAATCGATCGAGTGAATCATTTATACAGACGGTCGTTTGGCGCCATCTATTGGTAAACACCTTCCAGAACGAGTGACAGCCAATATGCAAGCACAAAGGAGCGTTTATCAACTGCAAATATTGTGAGAAATGTGAAAGTGTGAGAACATCTTGCTTTAAACTTAAAATATACTGTTTTTAAGTTATATTTCTGGAAGGTAAGTATAGATGAGATAACGAAAAGGAGAGAGACGAGAACAAGATCGGCTCTAACTTTACCTGAGGTAAAATCGGTTCCGAATATTTCTCAATATATAAATTTTATAAGGATTATCGAAAGCAGCATTAGAGTTCCTGAAGTAAACGTGAACAAATATTACAGTTTCTGAGGTAAACATACATACATTTCTCCACAAACAAATTGTTTTTGTCGAAAACATAAACCTTTTAAGACTATACGAGCACATATGTCTCCGTAAACACAGAAGTTAGGGACTTCCATTTTATACAGAGGATTATTTTCACTCCACCGCTGAAAATATTTCCAAAGGAAGTCACAACATGTCCATAACGCATCTCAGGGAAATAGCCTTTCCATCCCTTGTTTAATTCCTGAATGAATCAGTGATTTGAAGAAATCAGTCAAATGAATCATTTATAAAGATGACCGTTTGGCAACATCTATTGGTGTAAACCTTCCAGAAAGAGTGACGGCCAATACGCAAGCACAAACAAGCGTTTATCAACTAAAATTATTGTGAGAAATGTGAAAGTGTGAAAAAATTTTGCTATAATATACTGTTTTTAAGTTATATTTTTGGTGTTTTATGTCTATTTTATCGATAGGAAAGTATAGATGAGACAGAAAACAACGAAAAGAGGAGAGGAGAACAGGATTGCCTCAAATTTAAGTTACCTGAGGTAAAGCGGTTTAGATATTTCTCGATATGTAAATAAAACAACGATTATTGGAGTATATTTTACAAGAATTATCGAGTACAGCATTAGTTCCTGAAGTAAACATGAGAATAAATATTAGGGTTTCTGAGGTAAACATCTACATTCCTCCACAAACTAATGGTTTTTGTCAAAAACATAAACCTTTTAAGACAAATATAAGCATGTGTTTTTGTAAACACAAAAGTAAGTGACTTACATTTTATGTTACATTTTACATTTTAAGTATTATTTTCACTCCACCTCTAAAAATATCTCCAAAGGAAGTCACAACATGTCCGTTGTGGTCTGAGAGAAATGGCTTTTCTGAATGATTCAGGGGTTTAAACGAATCTGTTGAGTGAGTGATTCAGTGAATCACTCCTAAAGGCAGTCACTTGTTTATTTACTGAATAATTTGAATGAATCGGTTGAATGAATATTTTTTTTAAAAGTCCGCTTGGCACCATCTACTGGTGTAAACCTTCCAGAAAGAAGGTTTTACCAACTAGAAATTGTGAGAAATGTGAAAGTGTGAGAATATTTTGCTTTAAACTTAAAATATATTGTTTTTAAGTTATATTTTTGTTAGCTTTGATGCATATAGGAAAGTATTGGAAATAACAAAAAGGAGAGAGAAGAGAACAGGATCAGCTCGAATTAGAGT
This sequence comes from Garra rufa, assembly GCF_049309525.1. NCBI lineage: Eukaryota > Metazoa > Chordata > Actinopteri > Cypriniformes > Cyprinidae > Garra > Garra rufa. The sequence goes on along the minus strand of NC_133367.1, from coordinate 37,256,713 downwards.
TACCTGAGGAAAAGCGGTTAAAATATTTTAGAATATGTAAATACAACATCAATTATTGGAGTATGTTTTACAAGAAAATACTATTTCAGTCTTTATAGCCTACTTTAAAATTTCACACTTGATTCGGTGTGTTACCAGCTATTTCTTTATAAATAATCGTGAAATTTACAAGCAATTTCTGAGTGAAATTTGTTTGCACGCTACATTTTTTCAGTAGCCAATCCATCTTATTCTTCAACACAAAAGTCAACTCATTGACGAAGCATCCAGTTCATTAGCCGCTATAAAAAAGTAATGAGAAGAATAACAACGTGAAAGTGAAAAAATAAGGTGGATGTGTTGAAGCGCTGCCCTTAATGGCTCCAAAATGTTTTTCTATACTAGTCAATGACTAACTCTAACCTACTTTTCTATGTGACAAATAGATAACCTAAAAACCAGACATATAAAACTCCATTGACTTTCAGTATTTTAAGTTTTTGTTATTTAATGGACAGGCAACATGAAGGGGAAGAGAAGAATAATTCTGCAAGCTATGAATATTCAAAAGTGACTTAATTAAATACGATGAGCATTCCATTATCGCACTTCTGCGGATTTCATCTAGCAGCCGACGCGTTTGCTTTATAAAACGAGGAACTCAAGGCCACAAACATACAAATAATGGTTGAGTAAATCAAAGCTAGAGAGAAAAGACGAGTGAAAAAAAACGCATGTACTCTGACCTAATTTCACTCAACACAGGCTGGATATGACTGGTTCGGATTGAATTAAGTCAAGTACTTGCAAATGAAGCTGTATTCACGGTTGGTAAGAGATGACACATTCTTGCCATATTTATCTACCAGTTTTGGCGGCACAAAGGCAACTGAGGTAGGACAATTCTGGAATTAAACGCCTCAGATTTTCATATAAACACAGATATTTCATATGCATGTCCTCTTCTATTGTCTCCTACAAAGACATTTTAGCAGAAAGTCCTGAGTTGGAGATGATATTTCAATAACTGAGACTTCAAAGTCTCCTGAGGTATGAAAGAGCAACCTCCGAGCAATAAAGAAACATCTTGCCTCATCTTAAACCTGATCAGAACCTTCTTACCTGTGAAATAAATCAGATCTCATATAACATTATAATGCAGCACAGCTATATAGAACAGGATTACTTATTTCCTGCAGCTCCAAATTGCAGCTAGCATTCATCATGCTATATTTGCTGTGAAATCAAATTTGTTCTGATTTCTTCCCACAAATCTTTCAGACGCCTTCGCCATTCCCATGATGCATCAGAATCCTGCTGGGTTTTTCTTTTTTCCTTTGCAGAATGTGGATGTTCTGTGAGATGGATACAGTGGCATGTCTGAAAAGATGAGGCGACAGAAGAGTGTTGTCTTTTCTCGATGTGTAGCGTTCATAAAATATTCAGGATACAATGTGGGGTGGATTATATTATTATATATTGTGTTTTTCAGGCTACATGGGGTGAAAATACACATGGTCATCCACTACTAGGGAACAAAGCCACACTGATACAAATTCAAAAACTTCAAAGGTCAATAGGCAACATTGGATTTGTGTCATATCGGTCTCTGGCTTCCCAAGAGTCCCTGGTCTCATATTGTTTTCCTTGCTGCATGAATTCACAGGATCACTGACCTGAAGAACTAGTAAAATGTACAGCTGAGACTGTGAACAAAAGGAACACAAATCCACTGCAGTACAAGAAAACACACTGTTTGCCTTCAGAACACACTGGAAATATTTTAAAATAATATTTTAATAATAATATCATTAATAAAAATAGTTATTAACTATTATTATTTGAATGTTTTTTTAAACAGTTCAGTTTTGAGTACCATCATCATACACCAATAAGCATATAATAATAATAATAATAATAATAATAATAATAATAATAGCTACTATTAATATTAATTCATTACAGATGTAACATAATTGACAAAGAATCTCGCAATGCAGAATAATTTAAAATATACTAGTGAAGGGGAAAAGGAAAATCTAATGAAGCTTATATCCACCGCTGAATAGAAAAAAATGTTACTGCGACTTTTTATCTCACAATTCTGAGAAAACTTGCAATTCTGACTTTTTTTTCCTCAGAGTTGCAAAGTCGCAATTATGAGTTCTAAAGTCAGAATTGCATAATATAAGCTTGCAATTGTGAGAAATAACATCAAACAACTTAAAACAATGAGATAAAAACAACTTTTTTTGCGAGTTTGTAAGTTCCAATTCTGACGTTTTTCTCCCAATTCTGACTTTTTTTTAACGGTGTCATACAAACTCGCAATTCTGACTTTTTATTTTAATTAGAATTGAGAGATATAAACTCGCAATTGCGAGAAAAACATCAGAATTGCGACTCACAAACTCACATTAGCGAGTTTTTATCTGGAGTTTTTTCTTGCAAATGTGAGTTTGTATGTCACAATTCAGTCTTTTTTATTGTTATTGTGAGTTTATATCTCACAATTCCAACTTTTTTTCTGAACTGCATGAAAAAGATGTGCAATTCTGACTTTATCAGAATTGCATGATATTAATTCGCAATTGCGAGAAATAAACTCAGAATTTAAAGATAAATACTCCACTTTTTTCTCACAAATGTGAGTTTGTCGCAATTCAGATTTTTTTCTCGCAATTTTTTTGTAATTTTGAGTCCATATCTCACAATTCCAACTTTTTTTCTCAGAATTGCAAACAAATTTGCATTTCTGATTTTCTGACTTTTTTCTCACAAATGTGATTTTGTCACAATTCTTTCTCGCAATTTCAAGTTTATATCTCACAATTTTCTTGCAATTGTGAGTCCATATCTTGCGAGTTTATGTCTTATAATTTTCTCGCAATTGCGAGTTTATATTTCACGATTCTGACTTTTTTCCTCAGAATTGCATGATATAAACTCGCAATTGCAAGTTATAACATCAGAATTGCATGATACAAAGTCAGAATTGCGAGATAAAAACTCAACTTTTTTCTCACAATTGCAAGTTTATATTTTGCAATTCAATTTTTTTTTAAATATATCTATATCTATCTATCTATATATCTAGATATTTATATTTATATTTATATTTATATATATATATATATGTATGTATATAGCGAGAGAGAGAGAGAGAGAGAGAGAGAGAGAGAGAGAGAGAGAGAGAGAGAGAGAGAGAGAGATTAGCAAAAATATTATTTATATAACTTTTTTTTTTTTTTTCAAATAAATGCTGCTTATTAAACTTTCCATTTATCAATCAATCCTAAAAAACATTGTGGATTCCACAAAAATATTACACAACACTGTTTATAATAATAATAATAAATATTATTTTAAACTAAAAAAGTGTTAATAAAAAGATACTACATAAATATATTAGACATTGGCTGGAATAAAGTGTGACACTGCAAAGCAGTTGTTATCTGCCATTTTCTCTACAGGAACTGTTAAATTACTCAGTAATGAGATTAAAAACTGTGGAGACTGCAAATTAGAATCAAATGCTCATCAAAGTCAACTGAAGAGAGAAAAGCCTCATTTGGCCATTATTACAGCTGATAACATTACTGTATTACTGTAAAATACAGAACTGTTTCTAACACTTTCATTATGGTGCTGCGAACAATTTAGTTACAGTCAACAGTATAATAACCCGAATCAATATAAATGTTAAGCTAGTAACTTTAACTTACCTGGAGCAAAAAATAGTCCAATACATTTTTGCATTACATTCTAATGGTTTAATTCGAATTCTGTATTCTGTTTGCTCATTTAAATGGCAGAATGCAACAGCTGCTAAATCAGGATTGGCCAGTAACATTTTAAGGCGGGGCTTAAGGGCTCAACTAGCATGAAAAAATGTGAATCCAAAAATCTCTGAACACAAAAGCAGAAGGAAAGCATTCTTTGCGAGTCTCTGTACCTCTTACAGCTCTCCTTTTGTAAGGTTAGGGAAGAGTTCCCAGGTGCACTCGGTGTGTGTTCAGAGAGATGAGGTATATTTAGCACCCAGCAACCGAGCTGGAGCAGATCGTTCTTTCTTTCTTGTCACACTGACTTCATCCAAGTTACAAGAAACCGAGTCACTTCGGCTGCCATATTTAGACCTCACTTTGCTGTAACACAATCTATTTTAACATAGTCTGAGCTGATCGGCACATCGACTGGCACATCGGAGGCTTTTTAAAACACAGTGGCAACATTTACAGCTACAGTGCAGAACAGCAACAACATAATTGGCATCGAATCAAAACAGGCCTGACTGGAAACTTGTACACAAGGTATTAAAATGTGTTCCAGTTTGATGCGTAATTCCCATCTGAATAATTCACTGCTATTTCAGGACGCTGTGACTCTGGAGCAGATACTGTGTCACGTTCAGCAACAATATAACAGTGATACCTAATAATACAGTTTTGCTGGTAATTATAGTGTGTCACAGGGTGCAAGACAGCCTCCCCTGTGTGTAAACGTGAGATGCCTCATTAAAGACGCAGGGCTTCTCACGAATGCATCTGAGAGTATATTCCGCCAGGTTTTAAATAATATATCACATGTAAAGCAATGCAATCTTACTGCAGTGAATGGAAGATGAAATATTTAAAAACTGCTTGAGATGTAACATATCTGATGTTGTCTGGAGGAACACAAGAGAGATTGCGTCATCTGGAGCATTTGTAATTCTTGAATTGAGATGGAGTATGCAACAAGAGTTAAAAACAAAATATATGCAAACTAATTTTAATGGAAGTTAGGCCAATAATAGATTATGCCATATGCACAGAAACTATGGAAGTATGTTTCTGCCATGGCATAAAACTGGGTAACTGTGAGGGGAAAAAAAGAAAATTGCAAGATATAAATTCAGAATTGACGGAATTGAATCTAAACTGATCTTAAATTTTTGCAATTCTGACATTTTTCTTGCAATTGTAAGTTTACATCTTGCAATTCTTTGTTTATATCTCACAATTCTGTCTTTCTTGCAATTCTGAGTTTATATATAATTCAAAGTTAATATCGTCTCTGTTACGTATGTAACCCTCCTTCCCTGAAGGAGGGAATGGAGACGTCACGTCGGAGACTGACGAATTGGGATCTCGCTTAGAGAGACCAATCTACTTCGAGTGTAAACTAAACGAGCCAATGCACATTGGCATGCGATGATTGCATCCAGCTGCCGCTGATCGTGAGTATAAATAGGCAGCAGCTGCAGTGCATAGTCAGGTTTTCGCTAAGGAGCCGAGCCTGACCCGACGCTCAGCAGTGGTACAGAAGTCGTGGCAACGGAGCGTGACGTCTCCCTTTCCTCCTTTAGGGAATGAGGGTTACATACATAACCGAGACGTTCCCTATCAGTTGGTCCCTCCGAGTCATGTCAGAGAACGATGAATTGGGATCCCTAAGAAAGTGTCACGGCTGCTGCCCCCTCTAGTGTCCTGAGCGAGCCTCCTGCGCTCCCTTTATGGCCTAGGCCGGGGGTCGTAACAACCATACCAGTCACCGTATATCATAGCACTACCCACTTCAGTGAGGCTGGAGCACTGAGACCTGCGGAGCCCCATCCTTTCCGTAGGTGGTTTCGGAAGCATTACACATATGACTCATTTGACTCAGGCACCACCTGGTCCCTGAAGGGAGTAGTGGGAATCTTCGGCACATAACCAGGCTGGGGCCTCAGGGTTACCTGGGAATCTGCCGGCCCGAACTCTAGGCACGATTCGTCGACTGAAAATGCATGCAGGTCCCCTGCCCTCTTGATGGAGGCCAATGCAAGCAGGAGCAGAGTCTTCATTGAAAGTAACTTCAGCTCAACTGACTGCAAAGGCTCGAATGGGCCCTGTTGTAGTGATGTGAGCACTAGAGACAGGTCCCAAGAGAGTACAGAGGGGGCCTGGGAGGATTTAATCTTTTCGCCCCCCTGAGGACCCTGATGGGGCGTGACATCTCCCTTTCCTCCTTTAGGGAACGAGGGTTACATACATAACCGAGACGTTCCCTATCAGTTGGTCCCTCCGAGTCATGTCGGAGAACGATGAATTGGGATCCCTAAGAAAGTGTCACGGCTGCTGCCCCCCTCTAGTGTCCTGAGCGAGCCTCCTGCGCTCCCTTTATGGCCTAGGCCGGGGCTCGTAACAGCCATACTAGTCACCGTATATCACAGCACTACCCACTTCAGTGAGGCTGGAGCACTGAGACCTGCGGAGCCCCATCCTTTCCGTAGGAGGTTTCGGAAGCATTACACATGACTCATTTTTCAGGAACATATGGAAGATTGGAGGTGATTGAACCCTCTTGTAAATGGCAAACTGTCTGCCAGGTAACACGGCCTCTGAGGCTATACCATGGAATTTACACATATGGGATCCACTTAGGTCTCTCAAATGGACCTCAGCCCTCTACTGGTTCTCATGGATTCATCGAGTAAAGGCCTGGTGCCGGATGTTCCTCTACGCCTGTCTGCCAAGGGGACAGAGGAGCTCGACAGGGTCTGTATGGACACTCTGAAGCAGTTTTAGCAAGCCAACCCGAGCTGGGGCCACTCAGTGCTTCTACCCATTTAAGGTGAGAACACAGGAGGATACCGGCATACACGAAGGTTATAGAATCTAGCAAACGTGTTAGGGGTCGCCCAGCCCACAGCTCTACAGATATCAGTCACTGAGGCGCCACGAGCCAGCACCCAGGAGGATGCAACAGTTCTAGTTGAGTGAGCTCGCAACCTGAGTGGGCAGGGCACACCCTGTACCTGATAAGCCAGGGTGATGGCATCCACTATCCAGTGGGACATCCTCTGCTTGGAGATTGCATTCCCCTTCTGCTGGCCTCCGTGACAGACAAAGAGCTAGTCTGAGGTCCTAAAGCTTTGTGTCCGGTCAACGTACCACCTTAGGGCTTGGACGGGATAAAGCAACGCTAGGGCAGGCTTACCACCTGGTCCCTGAAGGGAGTGGTGGGAATCTTCGGCACATAGCCAGGCCGGGGCCTCAGGGTTACCTGGGAATCTGCCGGCCCAAACTCTAGGCACGATTCGTCGACTGAAAATGCATGCAGGTCCCCTGCCCTCTTGATGGAGGCCAATGCAAGCAGGAGCAGAGTCTTCATTGAAAGTAACTTCAGCTCAACTGACTGCAAAGGCTCGAATGGGCCCTGTTGTAGTGATGTGAGCACTAGAGACAGGTCCCAAGAGAGTACAGAGGGGTCCTGGGAGGATTTAATCTTTTCGCCCCCCTGAGGACCCTGATGACCAGGTCATGCTTCCCCACCAACTTCCCTTCTATGGGGTGGTGGTGCGCTGCAATAGCAGGCACGTCGATTTTAAGGGTGGAGGGAGAGAGCCTTCACCCCAACCCTTGCTGCAAGAGGGACAGCACAGTTCTAATCGGGCAACTTCTGGGACACCATTCGACAAACAGTTTTAAATTTAAGGCATAAGCATGTCTCCTGGACTGGGGTCTCGCCAAAGTGATGGTGTCTACCACTCCTTGGGGTAGGCCACCTAGAACCTCCGCATCCTGTCCAGGGCCAGACATGTAGTTTCCAGAGGTCTGGATGCGGGTGCCACGGGGTGCCCCCTTTCTGAGTCAGTAGATCCTTAGCAGGCTGACACAAGGAGCATTAGTTCTGGAAACAAGGTCCAAATGGACCAGTAGGGTGCTACTAGCAGGACCTGCTCCTTGTCCCCCCTGATCTTGCACAGCGTCTGTGCAAGAAGGCTCAATGGGGGAAACGCATATTTGTGCAGGCCCTGCAGCCAGCTGTGTGCCAGTGCATCCGTGCAAAGAGTTCCTTCGGTCAGGGAATAAAACAACTGGCAGTGGGTCATTTCTGAAGAGGCAAACAGTAGGGCTGGAGGATTTTATCGATTCTGCGATATAAATCGATATTTTTTTTCCAAAGAAAGTATCGATTTTTTAGCCGCGAGTATCGATACATACGTCCCATTCTAATCCCCCGTGTTGTTTACCCCTGTTCGCGTTGCAGGAAGAGCGATTTGGTCAGCCAGCCGCTAGTGTTGCTGTAGAGCAAGTTACCCGTACTAACTTTACACAGACGCAGATGTCTACCTCTTCCTGTTTACCAAGTCAGAGCGAGGATATTCAGAGAATGGCGGCGAATATAAATCCAGCACCCGCCTGCTTAAAGGGATCCCTTTATATATAATTTGATGTTTATTTGCTTACCCCCAGGGCATCCAAGATGTAGGTGACTTTGTTTTCTCAGCAGAAAACAAACGAAGATTTTTAACAAAAACCGGTGAAGTCAAATAATGGCAGTCAATGGTTACCAAATCTTTAGAGGAAAGAGAAACACACACAGACAAATCCAAATTACACCCTGCGGCTCGTGACGATACATTGATGTCCTAAGACACGAAACGATCGTTTTTTGTGAGAAACTGAACAGTATTTGTATCATTTTTTACCTTTGACACACAGCCACGTCCATCTGTCCTGAGCAGGAGGTTAGCTTTCGAATCGTCACATGTGAACGCGCTCTGAAGTAGAATACGCAAACACCGGAAGTGATCTGTCGCGTGTATACAACACTCGTTGTTTACACAGTGCACGGAGACTGTGGGTATAGCCGCTATTCAAAATGGTAATTACTTGCGCTTATCCTGATTGTTCAAACCAATTTAAAGCTAAAAGATTACATCTGCTTGCGCAAACTCATGTGGGACTTTTAACCGATTTCCCCTTACTGCGTTTGCGTATACTACGTCAGAGCGCGTTCACATGTGACGAGCCGCATTCAAAGCTCGTGCTCAGGACAGATGGACGTGGCTGTGTATTAAAGGTAAAAAATGATATAAATACTGTTCAGTTTCTCACAAAAACCGATCGTTTCGTGTCTTAGTCACCTTTATTTATATAGGACATAAATGTATCTTTATTTATATATTTATATATATACACCTTTATTTATATTAGGACATCAATGTATCGTCACGAGCCGCAGGGTGTAATTTGGATTTGTCTGTGCATGTTTTTGCTTACTTTTAAAGGTTTGGTGCCCATCCACCAGTATAATTTGACTGGCAGACTGCACTGGTTTTTGTTAAAAATCTTCGTTTGTGTTCTGCTGAGGAAACGAAGTCACCTACATCTTGGATGCCCTGGGGGTAAGCATATAAACATCAAATTTTCATTTTTGGGTGAACTATCCCTTTAATTGCAAATTGCAATGTTGCATTTTATTTACTTTTCAAAGGCTTGTAAGCTACAGTTTGCACTGTTTCAATAAATGGAACTAATTTTCTCAACACATCTTTGATTAATTTTGTCCAGCATTTATTTTGCAAGCTGTCTGATGTTTTTTGAGTTTATTTCAATTAATTCAATCCAAGTAAATAAAACACTTACAAGATGTCACCAAAATCACTCTGTCTCTTTTAAATCTATCAGAAAATGATGTAAGTCTATCGAATTATATAGAATAGTATCGAATTATATCGAATCGTATCGAATTGTATCGTTGGCAAAATATCGTGATATATATCGTATCGTGAGCTGAATATTGTGTATCGTATCGTATCGTGAGATTAGTGTATCGCTACAGCCCTAGCAAACAGGTCTACCTGAGCCTAGCAACATCTCGCAATTCTAAATTTATCACAACTCGGAGTTTACTAGGGGTGGGAATCTCTAGACACCTCATGATTTGATTCACTTCGATTACGATTTAGAGGGTTGTGATGCAATGATAAACCAATTATCATTGCGTATTTTGTTTTAATACAGATTTTCTTTTTTCTCACTGTCTGATTATTAAAGCAAAGATTCTGTAATGACCCATAATGAATTTACTTCTGAGATTTTTAATTAATAAAACAAATGGAAGGGATTTGGCAAGTCAACAAAGTTACTAAGAACCAACAGGAAATGAAACCTGTGCCTGTAGCAGCATACTTATAGCAAATTAATACAGACTTATGCCTATTCTGAACCACTGCCAAAATAGTCTTTCAATTAACATCCTCCTGTTGTGTGCATAATGAGCAATATAATCCTAAAGACATAAAATAAATAAATAAATAAATAACATGTTGTTGTACCAAAACCATAAACAGCTTTTATACAAAAATATAGAAGTCTTTACCAGCAGCTCTTATAAAAAAAAATGCTTGTGGACTTCAGCATATTTTGAATAACTAACTAGTAACAATACAATCTTTCCCCCTTAATTTTCATAGAAGCCAGAGTGCTTCCATACACAAGCTTTTAACGCAGGCGGTGCTGGTCTGATTTCACGTGCCACCATCATGCATCTGTTATGTGCATGTCACAGACATGTCTGGGCGCTACACTTCTCGCACACACCTCGCACTTTACATCTCACAATTTGGTCTTTCTCACAATTCTGAATTTACATCTTGTAATTCTTAGTAAAGTTGTAAAGTCATCTTCAGAGTTTTTCTCTGAACCCTTAGTTTATACTCTTCCTATATTCATTCATCTTTGTGTGAACTGGCCTTGTAGTCTGCATCCTCCACAACTTCATGTTTGGAACCAACCCGCAATTTGGGGCATTTCAAGTTTTTAATAAGATCTTAAAATCATTTTGGTGAATACGGTGCATGCGGTGAACACAACACAGCCATCTTATGCAAATAAAACAATTCTTAGAGGCTTTCCCATTGCGTTGCATTTGCAATCCTTCAGCAGTCCTACTTAAAGAAATTGTTCACCCAAAAATGTCCATCGTCATTTAATCACTCTCATGCAGTGCTAAACCTGTATATCTTTCGTCCTTCTGTGGAACACAAAAGAAAAGATTTTGAAGTATGTTTTGGCTGTTTTTGTCTATGTAATGAATATCAATGGGGACCAAAACAGGATCAATTGGACCCCTTTAACTTTCATTGAATGCACAAAGAAAAAAAAAAACTTTTCAAAATATCTACTTTTATGTTCTACAAAAAATTAAGTGAGTCATACAGGTTTTGGAACAACATGAGTCAATGATGGTATTTTCATGGGTGAAATATGCTTTTAACCAGATGTTAAAAACTTTACAATTAACATAAAAACACAACAGCAACTGAAGAGTAGCTACAATCATGTCTAGGAATTGAAACTGAAACCTAAAGGATGATGTAGAAGTAAATATTCACAAAATCAACCATACAAACTTCTGTCTTCAAACTTCCTGTAGATAATAATGCACCGCTCATTCCTCTTGTTAAAACAGCTATTACTCATGCGAGTCATAACTCGATGAAGAGTTATGATCTATACTCAATTAATATCGGTACAGCTTCGCTGATCTCTGAAGACCCTACCAAATCAAAGCCGGAGAATGAGCAATGAGGAGTTGAGCCGATAAATAAAGTCAAGAATTATGACTGCGCCTCACGGAAACATCCGTTTCATCAAATATTTAAAAGCCTAATACAAAATCAATTCTTCAGGAACAACATTAGGATCGAGAAACCGCGTCCTCCACATTAAGTTCAAGAGTTTCACCATTAATTCAATCGCTCTTCCCCTCAGAGGAAACAAGATGATAATAATTGAACCCAGACTGATGGAAAAGAGAGAGAGAGAGCGTTTCTTCTCCTGAGCGTATGTGGCGAACACCACAGGTCAAAGTTAATATCAAACCCACAAAGCAGTAATGAAAAAAGGATTAGAGTGGGAGGAGGGGGAGACGGAGAGAGAGACAGAGCGAGAGAGAAAGTTTGCCAGGGGTGGTCTTACCGCTGATGCAAAGGCTGAGAGAGCACAGACTCTCCTCGCAGGTCTCCGGGCTCTCCGCCTCCCAATGAGACCCTCTTTCCCTTTTCCTGGGAGACATCTGTCTTACGATGTTTAAAACCCGGTTCACTCTATCCATCCTTCCCTTAGCTCTGCGTGACCGAATGTCCCACGATTCCACCCCAATGTGTCACATTAGACACGGAGAGTCTTCTGAGCGAGCGTGTTGAGGAGACGCTCTGGCTGCTAGGATGCTAAATTTATGTCTGTTTTCGTTTGATTTTTTTTTTTCTTGCTTTTTTGCAACAAGCCAAGAAACGGGAACAGAAGGGGAAATAAATAGAAATATATCCCAGTTTGCCTCTCTCTCTCACTGTGAAGCTTTATCCCACTGCTTCCACAGCACAACTAGCAGTGAGTTGATCTTTTTTTACCTCCCTCCCTCTATCCAGCTTGCTCTCTCCGACTCGCTCACTCTAGCTTTCATCTTTTGCACGAGGGTCCTCTCTAATCAGCTAATAATACCTCATTAGAATTGGGAGAAATTGGGGAGGGTTAACCTTATGGAGGACGGACTGACAGCTGTGAAGTGGCCACACAGAAAAGTAGATCCTCCTTGAAGACTTGAAGAGATCTAATTGGAGTTTTGTATATTTTAGAGTGTGTCTGGTAGCTTTGATGTTGTCTATATGCATTAACGTACAGCTAAAAGTTCACAGAGGACTAAAAATATTGATGATTTTCTTGAACTTGGGAGTGTAACCAAATATTTGACCAGTCAAATGCTGTCAAGAGTGAGAACATCCTTCTCTCTAACCACCTGATTCATAAAACAGTATATGAAACACTGTATGTGAAATGAGTAGTATATCCAAATACATAGTATTCATTAAAAATGAAAAGTATTATAATATTCATTATAAATTTATTGTATTTGTTAAATATTATATGAAAAACTGTATATGAAACTAGATTTTAAAAAGCCTGATCAGAAAGTGTGAAAAAGTTCAAAAGTTTTTAAGTTTTTAAAGTTTTAAGTTTTAGAAATGGTAGAAATTGTCTGGTTTTCAGTCCAAAAAGGATAGTTTCAAAGCTTAAAGCTTGAATGTTTTAAAGGTAATACAGTCTGTCAGATGGATGGATGGATAAATGGATAGATAGCATGTTGCTAACATGTTTCTAACTTATTTAGCATGTAGCTAGCATGATTAGTAAGTTACTAGCATGTTTGTAACATGATTAACATGTCATTAGTGTGTTGCTAGCATGTGGTTAACATCATTAACATGTTTCTAGCATGATTAGTGCTAGAATGTTGCTGGCAAGTTTCTAGCATGTTTGTAACATGAATTACATGTCAATAGCATGTTGCTAACATGTTGAAAGCATGTTGTTAACATCATTAACATGTTTCTAACATGTTTCTAGCATGATTAGTATGTTGTTAGCATTTTGAAAGCACGTTGTTAACATTAACATGTTTCTAACATGATTAGCATGTTTATAGCGTGTAGCTAGCATGATTAGAATGTTGCTAGCATGATGTTACCATTACTAGCGTTATTAACATGTTATTAACATGTTTATAACCTGATTACCATGTTGTTAGCATGTTTCTAGCATGATTAACATGTTGTTAGCATGTTTTTATCATGATTAGCATGTTGTTAGCATGTTTCTAGCATGATTATCAAGTTAATAACATGTTACTAGCATGATTAGCATGTTGTTACCTTGTTTCTAAAAATGATACGAAAAATCGTATCGTATGTGAAATAAGTAGTTTTGCCAAATTCACAGTATTCATTAAATAGTAAATGAGAAAACTGTATGCGAAAATTAGTTGTATGCCCGAATTCATAGTATTCATACAGTAACAGTAGATGAGAAACAGTATGTAAAAGAAGTAGTATGTCTGAATATGTATTTGTAAACCAGCAGACGAAAAACAGCATGTGAAATGAGTATCATGTACGAATTTGTTGTATTCATACAACAGTAGGTGAAAAGTACACAGATGGCCTACTATTTCAGCAGACATTTTGAAGTGTGCATTGAATGAACAGTTTACTATATGAGCCACAGAAAACCGACAAGTACGGTAACTCAAACTGTTTGAGGAAACTGATTGCCTTAAACCATTTAAGTTTTAAAACCAATATATATGAGTACTATAAACTCATCTACATTGAGTTAAATTAACTTAACTCAATGTAGATGAGTTTATAGTACTCATAATTGTTTTTTTTTAACTGAAATGGTTTAAGGCAATTAGTTTCCTCAAACGATTTGAGTTACTGTAACTTGAATGAAGGCATTTCATCATAGTTTCTAAGACACAAAACTAGGTTCATAACATGCCTTCCTTTGTTTGGTCCAACAGGAAGTCCCTTCCTTAAACCCATGCCATTGGGTGTGAAATTAACAACCCACAAAATGATGTTGCTAATCGCCAACAAACGCAATGATGTTGGCAGCTGCCCTAACAAGCAAATGTTTGTTGATGTGGTCCGAGAAGGCGCTAATCTCCTCGTAATTCCCTTTAAGCATTTGGGGAAAATCATCTCTCAAGGAAATGCCACATCACAAGTCTCTACACAGCTGTTCGCTCTGCATCCCTCCCACACAGAAGAAGAAGAAGAAGAAGAGAAGGGAAGCACAGAGGAGAGTGACACAGAAAAGAAAGCTCTTTAAATTAAGTATTAACACCATTATGCTCTCCAGAGGCCGTGGAAACACCCACAGGACATTGCGCTAATCCAACAAAGTGGCTGCACATGTATGGGAAGAGTTCATTACCTGCTTTCCTTCAAAAATAAAACATAGCGGGGAACTGAAATCAAATCGGTTAGGAAATGAAATCGGTTGAGGAGTTTAAAGCCATAGACGCTTTTAAGACGGATTAACTCTCGGTTGATTTGCCATCTTCCAACCCAATTTCACGAGAAAATATAACTATTTTATAAGATTCTGATTTCGTATTAATTTGTTTCAAACCTCTACGCGTTTCTTTCTTCTGTTGAACACAGAAGATATTTTGAAGAAGTTCAATGAAGTTGGAAGTTTGGATTACATTGGGAAGACAATGAACGTTTTGAAGGTTAACACTTAAATACATACCTCAGATCTTTAGTGACCTGGGACGTTATTTACCACCCTCTACCTCCTTCATTTTTTCAATTTTGACACCAGCTTTCTTAGTATTCATCAATCTATTCATTATAAACAATATTATCTAGTAAAAAATAACAAAATATAAAAGAATATCTGATTTCTGATATTTTTTTGTACAAAGTGTATAGGGTCGCTAACGACCTGAGGCATATAATAGTGTATTTTTCACGCGCAAAAATATGTAAATATCTGATGACTCAAAATGTGCAATTCACCTTTATTCCTCGAGGTGGCACTGTTTAATAGACAATATTGACGTGATGTTTCACTCATAACTATCGCAGACATAAAACAACAGAATATCATCAGCAAAAATTGAACAGGTTTGAATGGCTTTACTGCAGTGCAATTACTGTACGCAATAAAATATAAATGTCACTGTTATTTGATGGTGGATGTGGTGAATAAGCTGCCAGCGATCAAAATATGACTTTGAAGTCATTGAAAATGATACCTTTGAGAATATGGTTGAGATCGCGAATATGAGCCAGATGCTGAATGGACTGTGGAAATACGCTTTGAAGATGATGGCGATCCTAAAATCATCTGCTCAAACTGAACCCTTCTAAGTTTCAAAAGGTAACGAAATATGCTTTATTTTATTCTTCAGTAATTGTTCTTAAAATATCAAGAGAGTTTTTTTTGCTATTGCAGAAGTTAGAGATCCATCCGTGCTGGATATATAGGCCGGGGTTGCTAAAGACCTGAATATGTAATAATGATTGGTGAAATATTCATGCATTTAAGGGTTAAAGTACTAGAGTAATAATAATAATAATAATACATTTTATTTGATGGCGCCTTTCAAGACACCCAAGGACACCTTACAGCAGAAACACAAGCAATAAAACACCAATACATAAAAATTACGGAGAAAGAAAAAAAAAATAATAATAATAAATAAAATTACAATGAATAAGCAGATTTGAAGAGGTAAGTTTTAAGTTGTGATTTAAAAATGTCAATAGAATCCAACTATATGACGAATATGAATGGGTAGTGCGTTCCAGAGTTTGGGGCAGTGTAACCGAAGGCCCTGGCTCCCATTTTAACCATTTTAACTGAAGGAATAGACAAAAGACCAGAAGAAGAGGAACGGAGGGCACGAGAAGGAGTGTATGGGTGGAGCAAATCAGATATGTGGGAGCAAGGTTACGAGGTGAGAAGAAGGAGTTTGTATTGAATTCTTTGGGTTATTGGGAGCCAGTGAAGTTGAATGAGAATCGGTGTAATATGTTCAATTGATTTTGTGCGGGTAATGATTCTTGCAGCACAGTTATGGACATTTTGAAGTCGTTGATGAAGCTTTTGGGGTAAACCGAAAAGAAGGGCATTACAATAGTTGAGACGTGAGGTAACGAGGGCATGAACAAGAACTTGGGTTGAATGCTGAGTGAGTGATGGACGGAGTCTAGAAATATTGCGTAAATGAAAAAAAGCTATGCGAACTGTATTGTTAATATGTGAGGAAAAAGAAAGAGTAGAGTCCAGTATTACACCTAAACTTTTGACCTGAGAGGAAACGGGGACCAGACAATCTTCAATGCTTATACTGATAGGTGGGGATTTGGAAAGTGTAGAATTGGAACCAATGAGAAGAACTTCACTTTTATTGACATTTAATTTGAGTTTGTTATTTGTCATCCAAGATGTAATGGCCTGTAAACAATCAATAAGTGCAGTGGGGCATGATGAAATACTAGGTTTTGTGAAAATGTACATTTGAGTGTCATCAGCGTAACAGTGAAAGCAAATTCCAAAGTGCCGGAAAATATTACCAAGGGGAAGGATGTAAATAATAAACAAAAGAGGACCTAACACTGAGCCTTGAGGAACTCCATGATGTAATGGAGATGAGGATGACTTGATATTTTTCATTTGTACAAATTGTTTCCTGTCGCTGAGATATGAAGTAAACCATTTTAGGGCAGTACCAGTGACCCCAATGCCAGCCAAACGCTCGAGTAATACTGGGTGCGAGATGGTATCAAAGGCGGCACTGAGGTCAAGGAGAATGAGGATGGAAAGAAGACCAGAATCAGCTGCACGAAGGAGATCATTGGTGATTTTAACTAAGGCTGTTTCAGTGCTATGTTTAGAGCGAAAACCAAATTGGAAAGGCTCAAACAGATTGTTATTTTGAAGATGATCCTGAAGCTGTGCAGTAACAATACGTTCAAGAATTTTGGCAGTAAATGGTAAATTAGAAATGGGACGATAATTATTAAAATCTTTGGGATCTAAGCCTTGGGATTAAGGTTTCTTAATTATAGGTGTAACTGAAGTAGAGTAATAAAGTAGAGTAATAAAGATTATTACTTCTACTAATACTATGACTTAACAAGTACATTCAAAGTGTACTGCTTTATTTCTGTAGGTATCATATCATATAATTACCTAACAGAAAAACACATACCTAGTGATATATTGCAGAGGTTTCTATCAAACATTTTGATACTGTCTGTTTTCCAAACATCTTACGTTTGCTTGGCGAACTCTGCCTTTCATACAGTAGTTAAAACTTTTCAGAACTGTTAGCTGAGACTCAAGTTTTTGATGAATTATTCACAAAGAAGAATTTTTGTTGAGGAATTAACTTCATAGAGAATAACATTCCCCTCTGCACTTAATGAAGAGATGACACAGCTAGCAAATAGCATCTCAAACTGTTATCAAGAGGCAAAAACCTCAACAAGGTTAATGATAAAGTCTCACATTCAAGTGAATACAAAATAGTGTTGGGAAGTAACTAAATGAAGGTAGCTATGCTAAGTATATGTTTTTAGTAGCATGACAATGTTTTGGCTATCTTCAAGACACTCTAGCTTGTGCCTAGCAGTGTAGCGCTAAATGCTACATGAGTAGTACATCGTATTATAAACAGATCTTTACAAGACACAGTAAGTATGTGTCCTGTCCTGTCCTGTTCTGTTTTCCTAGTGTTTTTCCCCCTCTGTTTCCAGTTCATTTGGTTTAGTCCTTGTTCTCCCCCTTTTGGTTTAGTCCTTTTTGGTTTAGTCTTGCCCATATTTGTATTTCCCCCTCGTCATCTCGTTATCTTGTTTGTGACCACGCCCATGTTTCTGTGTATAAAGTCTGTGTCTGCTCACTCCCCAGTGTCCGTTGATGTATTGTTACATGCGTTCATTGCTTGCTCCCGGTTTTTGTTTGTTTGTATTGAGTTTCAGTGTTTTGTTTAAACTGTTTATATTCATTTAATCCGGTTCTCCTGCTTCATCTCCACTCCTCCACTCAGCCAGATTGTGACAGAATGTATATCTTCTTAAAATGATCCCTCTCATATATTTATTTGGAAAGTCTGATTCTTTTTAGTGAATTGGTTAATTTGATTCATTTTGATTTGAGCTTCTGTTGCCATTTTGTGTTGTAGCTAAATGCTACTGTTTATCACTATTTGTTAAAATAAGTTACATTCTTGTTTGTTTTATTTTAACTTGTCACCATCAAGATTCATTCAAAAAACAGTTTTCAAACCTGAAATACTGCTATAATATGAATAGAACATGACAGTTATACATTTAAAGAGATATTGCCCCATTAAATATATTAGTTTTCTGCTTTTTGTTAGCTTCTACCTAACTATTTTAGCTGTATGACTACAGTTTAAACTGCTTTAAATGAGTCACTTGTCAAGCTTAAATTATCTTCCTCAGGACTGCTATACCACAGACAAGTGGGCAGCCGTGGCCTAATGGTTAGAGATTCGGACTTGTAACCCAAAGGTTGCAGGTTCGAGTCTCAGGTCCGGCAGGGATTGTAGGTGGGGGGAGTGAATGTACAGCACTCTCTCCACCCTCAATACCACGACTGAGGTGAGTCCCTTGAGCAAGGCACCGATCCCCCAACTGCTCCCCGGGCGCCGCAGCAATGGCTGCCCACTGCTCCGGGTGTGTGTTCACGGTGTGTGTGTGTTCACTACTGTGTGTGTGCACTTGGATGGGTTAAATGCAGAGCACAAATTCCTTGTATGGGTCACCATACTTGGCCTCACTCACCCCCCTTTATATAAGTGAAAGTGTGCATGAGTCATATATGGATCTTTTCTGGTACTTTTCTGTTCCTGTTGGAGCTTGACTGCCAGAATTCCCATCCAATTTTATTGTATTTTTATTTTATTTTTTTCAAAAAGAGCAGTCTGAATATGAATCTCCCTTGTGTTCCACTGAAAAAGAAAATATATTTTTATATATAGCATGAGACAAGAGGGTGAGAAGATGATGACATTATCATTATTTTTGAGTGAACTATCCCTTTAAATGTATTTCCTCTGTGTCCTTAGTCTAATTACGGCAGTGCTAACCCAGACTCAGACGCAGGAAACTGTGAGCGTTTTAACACGACTGCTAAGTGTGGCATCTGAAATCGGTTTGAAAAGTGGAACACTGATTAAATGCTTGAAAATCACTTTTTAAAACTCCATTCTGCTGAGCAACTGTTTCCTTTGAGTTCACCTGTCTCTGGAAGTTCTTCCTCAGCGAGAAAGACTGATCTGGAAATCTGGGACATGAGCAGCCGTGTTCATCAAATAAAATGGTTTGCGTGCACGGAAAATGGGGGTTCATTGGGTTTACTGAGATTGGAAAGGGAAAAAAAAATATTAAGGAAGAATATTAGACGTTTTGCATAGTTAAAAACTGTCAGGATGATAAAAGTGTCATAACATCACAATGAAGACAAAAGCCTCATTAAAAGATAAAAAATTTAATTCCTAAAATGGAAATTCTTAACAAAACTGTTTCAATCCAATTAATTTAAAAAAAAAAAATTGTCCTTAAAATCAAAGTCATGTGTTGCAACCAATGTGTAGAGCCTCATTAAAAATTAAACAAAGTGTCTACTTGGCAGAGGCTATTTACACTGTCTCCACCCACCAATGTGTGGTTGGGCTAGTCTATGGCATTTAAATAGACTCAAAAGTCGCCGCGCACGAAAACCACGAGCATGCGAATGAAGCAAGCGCGCAAAACAGACCAACGAGAGGAAAATAACATCGCGAGAGTGCGCATTTGTACACCGCGAGTGCGCAGAACAGTATTTAGGAGCGGAAATTAATACTGGCACAAGCCCCTGCTGCCTAGCGCACACAACTGCACATGAGCGCTCGCTCCTCAAGTTGACTTTTGACACTTTGAGGGCGGGGCGATGACTTTTGTCTTCCCACCTGTGATGGGTCATTTGTTTAATCAGTTTCACTCTTGTTTAAACATGTAGCAGGATGAGGACAAGACACGTTTTACGGAACCATTATGTCAGACCCAGAGCAGGTAATTTAATGGTAATGTGCAAGTAATGTGACTGGATAGGGCCTCCAGAATATACAGCTCCTGACGACACAGAAACTCCAGATAATCTAAATCCAGTGGTGTTGTGCTGAAGGCCTGTTGCAACTTGTGTAAAAGATTTTCCAAAAAGTGGTGTCTTAGCCATTGACAGAACAAAGAATAATTAATGAGATGTTAAGATGTCCATGTCACTGTTGTGATAAACACACTTCAAAAGTTGAAAGGGTTACATGATCTCTACTCATCCTTTGATTCCAGGAAAGTATCAAAATCAGATATTGAGCATCAAAGTTTGATTTTACTTACTAATTTCCCTGTTTCAAACATGGTCTTAGTAGTAAATATATCAAAATTATTTTCTTAATTGTTTGCATACAAGATGATAGAAAACATCAAAACACAAAAAACTTTTTTTCACACTTTTTACAGGGTCACATTGACCATGGAAAAATGCTTTTAGTGATGTAACTATGTTAAGTTTCACTAATACCATTTGTAATGTGTTCTAATCATTTTATAAACGGCATTAAGATAATGGAGCAATAGGGGTTGGTGCTGTGGTTTGAATAAATCACAAAGATTGCATTTACGCTGCTTTGTTTAGTAAATTAGCATACTAGCTTTGTTTAGTAGCTAGAAACGCTAATCAGCCATGATTTACTTACTGTATATTGTCAATGTAGGTCAAAACTAACCTTTAACATCCTAAATTTATGGGTTAGCCAGCTTTATCTTAAATTAGCTTATCTTTTTTAGTCGTTAAGGTCCTATACAAACTATTCAAGATGATTTTATCTACATGCATTAGGCAGTAAACAAAATAAGTACCTTCAAAATTGTACAATACAATATCATATATTGAATATATTGCACTGGAAACACAAAGACTTTTAAAAATTAAATTACCTGCTCCGGGTCCGACATAATGGTTCCGTAAAACGTGCCTTGTCCTCGTCCTGCTACATGTTTAAACAAGAGTGAAACTGATTAAACAAATGACCAATCACAGGTGGGAAGACAAAAGTCATTGCCCCGCCCTCAAAGTGTCAAAAGTCAATTCGAGGAGCAAGCGAGTGTTGGGTAGTCGCGCGAGCGCTCATGTGCAGTTGTGTGCTCTCGTGCTGTTATTTTCCTCTCGTGGGTCTGTTTTGCGCGCTTGCTTCATTGGCGTGCTCGTGGTTTTCGTGCGCGCGACTTTTGAGTCTATTCAAACGCCATACTAGTCAACATTACCAAAGATGGCTGTTAAATAGCAGCTTCCATATTGTAGGCGGTAATGCACATAGCAGTGGTTTTACGCAACCGACCCGAGTTCGAATCCGCCTGAAAATCTGAATTTTGCAAAATTAGTTCTTCTCTCTTTTCACATCGCATACTGTATCAGATCGTAAAGGCGTTTATTTTCAATAAAATGAAGGAAATATTGATTACGAAAGTGTAAACTATCCAATAATAAAAATTATAATTTACACTCTACACTCACTCAATGTTATTATTGCATACTGTTTTATAATGTACTACAATACTGAAGTGCAAATATCTGCCACTTGAACTAAGTAGTATAAATGGTATCTAACTAATATTATTGCAAAAGAAAATACTGCTATTTTTACATAGTTGTAAATAAAATATATCACTATTTTCACACTGAAATCAGTAATATGTCAAAATTTGTAGTATTCATTAAAAAAAATATATGTGTATGTGAAACAATATAAATAAATAAAAATAAGAAGTTATTTTATATCTCACAACAGCTCATTGCTAAACTAAACCTGCTGGGCCTTAACATCTCCCTCTGTAATTGGATCTTGGATCTAGACATTTTCCGTGCACGATGCTCCAGTAAAGCCACCAGCATCGTGAAGGACATGTAAAACATTAAAAACCTCAAAAACATTGTGCAATTCTGAGTGTGCTACACTAGGAATTGCACAATGTTTTTGGGCTGGACAAACCCCCTGTGACACACTATTTTCACTCTGTATGCACCGGACACTTTCTTATAAACACTCTGTGTCAAAAGGAAAAAAATTGTACAATTCTAAGTGTGCAACACAGGTGAGTGGGTTGGACAAACCCCCTGTGACAAACACACTATTTTCTCTCTATATGCACCTGACACTTTCTTATGAACACTCTGTGTCAAAAGGAAAAACATTGTGCAAGTATGAGTGTGCTACACACAGGTGAGTGGGCTAGACAAACCCCTTGTGAAAAACAGTATATGAAAAACTGTTTGTGAAATGAGTAGTATGTCCGAATTCGTAG
>NC_133367.1:37094974-37233754 GCF_049309525.1 Garra rufa | reverse complement strand
CAGAGAGAGATGGAGAAGAAGTGGAAGAGAGAAAGAGAGAGAGCGTCTGTATGGCTACATCTGAGCTGGGTAAAAATGGGATCAGTCAGTCAGCTCGCACACACACACACGCGCGCACACACATAACTAGCTCCAAACTAAAGAAGACCAGTCAAAGTGATTCCCTGTGGCATATTAGAGGAGTATGATATAGTGTTGTGGAAGTGTGTGTGTGTGTGTTTGTGCGTGTGTCTATGATCATCAGATTCTCTTAAGACTATCTCTGATTGTGGTCCATGTCGCCTCACAGCCCAGAGAAATAAAATCATCTCTAATAGGCAAAACGCACTGTTCCGAACCCTAGTAAACCACATCACTGTCTTCTACTGTAACCTAATAAGTAACTGATTTAAAAAGCTCTGCTTGGGAAACAATGTTAACGGTTATTTTCTTACACATGATCGACTGTCATTCACAATTGAATTCAAAAGAATCTAATGTTACCTTGCTGCTAAGCTAAACGTTTAATACGCTAATGTTCAGTAACCTTGACAGTCTTTCTCTCGACACATAAATGGCACACAACCACACGATTCCAATAGAATGTTATGTTAGCATTTTGCTAAGCTAACAGGTCAATACTGAACAATAAACAAGTCACTCTCATCCACAGATAAATGGTGCTCCTAATGCAACAAGATGATCAACTAACATTCACAATTAATTCCAGCTGAATCTTATATTAGCATGTTGCTAAGCTAACTTCAATACACTAACATTAAGATTTTAAGATCTTAATGGCCATGCTTATGCACACATGAATGGAGTTTCTTACATAACCAGACGACTAACGTTTATTTTAAGTCTAATTTTAGCATGTTGCTAAGCTAACAGCTCAGTACACAAATATTAAGCAATGTTGACAGTCATTTTCACACATACATGGCACTCTTCACACAAGCACACAATCAACTAACATTCACAGTTGATTCAAACGGAACATGTTTTTAGCATGCTGTTAAGCTGCTAGCTAAATACTTCAAAGTTAAGCAATGTAACAGTCCATGTGACCGAATAACATTCAAACCTGTTAGTAGAATCTGATGTTAGCATGTTGCAACTACATTCAAAATTGATTTCAGCAGTCTTATTTTAGCATGTTGCTAAGCTAACAGCTCAGTACTCATATATTAAGCAGCACTGACAGCCATTTTCACACATACTTCACACAAGCACACATTTAAACTAACATTCACAACTGATTCCAACAGAGCTTGATTTTAGCATGATGCTAAGCTACTAGCACAATACTTTAAAGTTAAGCAATGTAACAGTCCATGTGACCAGATAATGTTCACTATGTTTTCCAATAGAATCTGAAGTTCAATACTCTAACATTAAGTAATCTTAACGGTCATTCTCATGCACACATGAATTGCGCTACCCACGTAATTACACGACTAACATTCTCAATTGATTTCAGTAGTCTGATTTTAGCATGTTGCTAAGTTAACAGCTCAGTACTCAAATATTAAACAACACGGACAGTCATTTTTGCACATATTTTACACAAGCGCACATTTCGTCCAACATTTACAACTGATTCCAACAAAGCGTGATTTTAGCATGATGCTAAGTTACTAGATCAATACTTCAAAATTAAGCAATGTAACAGTCAATGTGACCAAATAATGTTCACAATGTTTTCCAATAAAATCTGATGTTAGCATTTTGCTAAGCTTGTGATTCAATCACGAAAATTAACCATGGTTTTACTACAAATAAAACAAAACAAACATTGTTACTTTAGTTAAATCATGGTACAATAGTTTAACCATGGTAGTTGTAGTAAAACTGTGGTAAATCAATCAACTGGTAATCAATATGTCAAAAAAAACAGTTACTACACTGTAAAAAGTTGTCACCAGTTTCAACTTAGGTTTTTAAGTTCAGCAGCTGCCTTAACATTTTAACTTAAATCAACTTAATTGTACAAGTCATTTTAACTAATTTTATTGTAGTGAGTTGAAATGACTAGTAGTTTTAAGTTGATTTTACTTAAAATTTTAAGGCAGCTGCTGAACTTAAGTTTTTAAGTTGAAACTGGTGAAACCTTTGTACAGTGTACACTTCTCCTATAGTAAAACCATTGTTAATTTTCATAAGGGATGATCTGGCATTAAACAAAATAAACGTATAAATCTACGTATGAATGGCGCTCTTAATACAACATAATTGCCTAACATTGACAGTTGATTCCAATAAAATCTCACGTTAGCATATTGCTAAGCTAACTTCAATATTTTAACGTTAAGTGATCTCGAGTGTCATTCTCACGCACATGAGCAGTACTTCTTACGCAACCACACAATCAACATTGCCAATTGATTCCAACTGATTCTGATGTTACCTAACAGCTAACAGCTTAATACTTTAGCATCAACCAAAGTTAATAATCATTCTCATGCACACATAAGTTGCACTTTTTACACAGCTATGCAATATAAAGCTTTGATAGGCTTAAATGTTACCAATAGAATTTGAAGTAAGCATATTGCTAAGCTAACAGCCCAATTAAACAACGTTAACAGTCATTGTCATGCACATATAAATGGTGCTCCTTACGCAACCACTTGATCGAATGTTCGCAACTGCTAAGCTACCAGCTCAGTACTCATGCATACATAGATTGTGCTTTTTAACAACCACACATTAACTCATGTTTACAATAGAATCTAATGTTAGCATATTGCTATGCTAATAAGCACAATCTGTACATATTGTGCAAAATAGTTAACTTTTAATTACATCAAGTTTGTTTTATTCATACTCTTCAATCCGTCCATCATCTTGGGCTTTTCAATAAACATGCTGCAGTGCATTCTGGGATTGCCTCATCCACAAAGAATACATGCAATTATGCCTTTGATTTTGTGTAAAATGTGGCAATATAATTGAGCCCTTTGTTTGGAACTGCCTTTGTGATGACGAACACTACACCCATGTTGTCTAAAATGTTCCCTAGGTGGGCAATTCAGTGGAGTTTAAAAAAGAGGAACTTTTCCATCATGAACATCTTCCAACATGATTCAGATAGCAACTCCAGCTTCACATCAGCTTGTAACTTGGGGTATATTTGTCTTCCTCAGAGTTTCTTAATCTTTGTGATACACCATCTTTGTGGAAACCTAACATTGATTTTGGCACAGAATCAAACACTGATATGTGGGCTCCGTTCCAAACCAATTTCAAGGAATGATAAGTGTGCTCAAGGCTCAGAGGTTTTTTCTAAAGGATAGGTAGTGTTATGGTTCAAAGCAGGTTTTCTGTTTGATATAATATCTTTAGCTGTACATTAGTATTGAAAACTGCTCCTAGTCAATATTAACATACTTAAAAGTGTCAATTTACAGGAAAAGTTTGATTTACAATCCTAATACTGGCTCTATGATGAAATTACTTTATTAGCTTAACAGCATGCTAACATCAAACTCTACTGGAATCAAGTGTGAAAAAAGTTGTATCCTCAAGTTTATAAAGTTAATTTCTGAAATTGCTCTGATTAAAAAAAACAAGCAAATGAATGTTCAGAATAATTTAACCGCCGCTTTCTGTGTAATAAAATCTGGAGTCATTGTTCCAGTGGAGATGTTTCTAGTCTCGCCTTTTGGATAAAGGCAACATCATTAATCGGACAATGCTCATAGGATTTTATCTGTGGAGATAAATTCATGGAAATAAAATGCTACATAAAATCGCCACAGAGCTTCTATGCAATTTAAATGAAAGTTAATTTTTAATATCAAATGTGTTTCTTGTTGCCACCAGCTCTGTAAACTTGCTGACTTGTTATTCAGTGCTGAAGTTGCACTAATCCACTAGAAGTCATTCACCATGGCAAAGAGCATTTTCCCCTATGCCTCATTTCTTCGCTTCCCGCACTGCACAGCAGGAATTAGGGCAAAGTTCCCATGAGGATCTCATGCAGTGTCTTCTTCCTTTCTAACCTGATGTTAAAGGCCGTTTACAAGACAAGCTAGTGCACTAAATCAAAATTAATCATCAGGGCTTCAGATGAACCCCTTTTAACACAAGCGTGTCCGCTTTGACCTCTCTGTGATAAGTGTTGCAGATAATGTCACAGAAGGATGATTTAATGAGGCTGCTGGGAAGCAAGAAAGAAAGAACCATACACAATAAAGCATTTAACAGGCTATCAAATAAATAAAGATGAATGTACGAACAGTAATCCCACCAACAGTCTGATTACTGACCGTTTGATGCATATTGCTTGCGTTGTGTTTAGGTGTAGTTAGCAAATTTCGCAGGCAAAAAGGTCAATAATTGTCAACTGTAGCAATGCCTGCAAGCACCACTCACACTGAAGTCACTCTGAAACCAAATTTATGTTGGTCAGTGCTGCAAATTTGTGTGCCCCCGATGCGAAATCTGCATCTGAAGATGTTTTGTCGTCACAGAAATCAGCTAAACAGCAGAAAATACTCAGAGACAAAAACATACTCTACACAAGTACGCAAACACAAATTCTTCGCTAACAGATTGCATGTAGTCTGACGGCAGAAGGTCTAAACTCCATCGCAGCTTTCATTGACCAAGAACCACCCTCCAAGTCTCAACCTCAGGCATCACACCCACGGACCGTCGGCTGAACATCTGATGCATACGGCACACAAAAGTGGAAAAACTTTAGGAGTTTTAAAGTCGTCATTGGATTGGTTAAATTGGCAGAAGAATTATGTGTCGTGTTCTTTAACGTTCCACCTGGAAACAAAGATACCGTTCCAAACCCCTCCACCGAAGAAGAAAGTCGTCATGTTTACAACTATGATGATGAAGGCTTATCAGGATAAACTAAATGCTGGATTTTCAAAAGTATGTGAAATATTGAACGCTCGTGGCACGAAATCTTTCAAATGAGTTCAAGAGATTTACACACCAGTCTGTTATTGTGGGGACATTTTTGACGCCCCTAAACATGACGCAGCACAAAGCGAAACATGATTGGTTACTTTACCTGTCAGCCATATGGTTTCTTTGGTGGGCCTTGGCTATTCAAAGTGCCCAAGATTCCCAGACCTTCTGGTGTCAGTCTGAAGGTCTGGCTATCTGAGACTACTTTTACACCAGCTTTCTGTTGGTCAGTGCGGCAGTTTTGTGTACCATTGTGTGACCTGATGCAAAATCTGCATGTGGAGAATTTTTGTCCTCATAGAAATGAGCTAAACAGCAAAAAATGTGACAGAAACATACTCTACACAATTACGCCAACAAATTCTTTGCTAACAGATTGTGTGTAGTCTGACGGCAGAAGATCTGAACTCTATCGCAGCATTTATTGACTAAGAACCACCCAAGAGACCATCTGACCCACTTGTAAAGCAACTAATAACAGTTTGTTTTGGTCAATGCCATGTTTAGTGGGGTGTCTTAATGTAGAGTCGGTGTCCCTAAAAAAGACTGGTGTGCATCTAATAAACAGTTCATTCAAGAACGTTGTGCAAGTTTACTGCAACAATAGTTGCGTAAACTTTACACACTTTTGAAAATACAGCATTTATTTGACCCTGATGTGGTCACAGTTGTAAACATGACTGCTTTCTTCTTTCATGCAAAGGGTTTGGCATCACAACAGCTTTGTTTCCAGGTGGACAGTTAAAGAACGTGACGCATGCCTTTCCTGTAAATCCGGTAGAATTCAACCAAGCAGATGGGGATTCAAAACTCCCAATGTGTAACAATAAATTGATTCAAGGATTGATTCTGTGATTTTTCAAATAAATCACAAATTTCTCTGAGAATCAATTCAGAGGTTAGTTTTTAACAGCAGATGACGATCTAGGCTAGTTTTTAACCGCACACTCAAATGCTTACAAAGAAGAGCGCTTGTGCGTTCAGTTATGATTATGGCTCCATATGTTTCGTTTTCGCTTTTCTTCAGTATGTTTAGGTCAGGAGCAGACTTAACCAATAAGCAAGGAAAGCAACCACTTAGGGCCCCAGGGAATCAGGGGGCCCCATCTGATATTTCTGAAACTTATTTGCAGTGTTGAACAATGCAGCCAATCACAGACATATCTGTTAATTTCTGAAATTCAATGACCAGAAGTGTTTAAGTTAGAATCCACTAACCACTCAAAATGCAGTTTGTGGAGTTCTGCAAGCTTGGGAATCCTCTCAATATAACAAAGTGTAGATACAATGTAAATAAGAGATTCATTGTGCAGTGTAGAGAGCTTAATAATGGAATGTTCGAGATCGAAAGTGAAAGTAAGTGACAGCTTTTAGTGATTATATGAAGGAGCACTCTTTGCGTGCATTCTACGCTATTATTGTCTCAGAACAGCGATATTCACCTCAGTAAAGAAAGTATTGCATTTCGAGTCATAATTTTATTTGTCTTGATGTTTCAAAAGAAAACAGTTAACATGAATGATAAAGATACAGTAGAAGCAATGTTAAGATTGCAGCTCATACTTACACAGCTTATGAACTGTGGTCTGAAACACTGTAACACTTGTGTAACTAGTTTAGTATAGTGTACATTTTGGGCCTTACAATGCTTCACTTGCTCACAACAACTTCAACAGTGCACTGAAGCTTGAGCCTAAAGGCTTTAATACTAGCAGAGAGATGCTCAAAAAACTTATTTTGCCAGTTGATGTAGCTACATTAACTGTCACAGATAGTTCGATCTAGCAGATAAAGATGGTAGAAAACACTTTGAAAACAAGGTTTGGCACGTACAAATAGCCTTTAATCTGCAATCCTGAAGCACTCCAGCACTTGAGGCATGTTTTCGTTCCTTCATTGTGCGAGTTGTTTATTATGCTATTAAATCTGTGCCTCTGCATAATGTCAAGCCACATTTACTTTTGCATATTCCATTTATATGTAAATATTGACCTCTGATTAAGCCAGGCAAGTTACATTTCCATACAGAACTTCAGTGTCACAGTGCTGATTAAAAATAATGCACTACTTTTACAGGTACTCATGTCCTGGTATACCAAAAACATGCCTGCTGAGCAACCAAGAAAGAGCTCCAATTACAATAAATATGACTGTTAAGCTGTTTATGTGTTTATGAAAACATAAGGTCACCTGTCCAGTGGCTGGTCATGTGTCCCAATGTGGTGCCCACAGTGGGGCAAATGTGTGAGTTAAACAAACACCAAGCTTTAGTTTTGGGATGTAACTCATCTCACTGTCTTACTGTCATCTCACTGATCTCATGACGAAAACAAACCTGTGTGAACTTTTTCTAAAGACATGAAATATGTACCGCCATGTACTTTTCGTGACATATTTGATGTGAAATGTCCACTAAGTGGTGCTAAAAGTGTTCGTTCTTTTCCCCCAGAACAGATGAACGTTCTTGAACAGAGATTACGGTTTATAAAGTCTTAAATATGGATATTTTTCTTACACAAGCACATCGATTCACATCAGAAGGCCTTTATTAAAGGATAAGCTCAATTCCAGAACAACAATTTCCAGATAATTTACTCACCCCCTTGTCATCCAAGATGTTCATGTCTTTCTTTCTTCAGTCGTAAAGAAATTTAAGTTTTCTGAGGTAAACATTTTAGGGTTTCTCTCCATATAGTGGACTTCTATGGTGCCCCCAAGTTTAAACTTCCAAAATGCAGTTTAAATGCAGCTTCTAAAGGCTCTAAATAATGATTGGTTATTTATTTTTTATTTTTTTAATGACAATTTATATACTTCTTAACCTCAAATGCTGGTCTTGTCTAGCTCTGTGTGAACTCTGTGTATTTTGGTTCAAGACAGTTAGGGTATATCACAAATTCCCATCTCATTTTCTTCTCCAACTTCAAAATCGCCCTACATCGCTGTTTTACCTTTTATTTATTTATTTTTTTTTTTGTAAAGTGAGTTTGATCTTCTTTGCACATTCACTTTGTAAACACTTGGTCAGTACTTCTGTAGAAATGTAGGATTTTGAAGTTGGAGGGAAAAAAAGAGATGGGAGTTTTTCGACATACCCTAACTGTATTGAACTGGAATACACAGCGTTCACGCAGAGCTAGACAAGATGAGAACTGAGGTTAAAAAGTCTATGAATTGTCTTTTTTTTAGAAAAATAACCGATCGTTTCGCTAGATAAGACCCTTCTTCCACGGCTGGGATTGTTTAGAGCTCTTTCAAGCTACATTTAAACTGCATTTGGAAGTTTAAACTCGCAGGCACCAATGAAGTCCACTATATGGAGAGAAATTCTAAAATGTTTTCCTCAAAAAAAAAATTCTTTACGACTGAAGAAAGAAAGACATGAACATTTTGGATGACAGTGGGTGAGTAAATTATCTGTACATTGTCTGGAAGTGAACTTTAACTCTTTTTTTTTTTTCAAAATCTCAACACCCATTCACTGCCATTATAAAGTTTGGAAGAGCCAGGACATTTATTAATATAATTCAGGCTTTATTCGAGTAAGGAAAAAGTCATATACATCTAGGATGGCTTGAGGATGAGTAAATCATGGGGTACACATCACTTATTATAAGTGGACATGGCAACCCTTCAAAAGCTTGCTCTGCAAAGTAACTTTTTTCTCCATTATCAGTCAAGAACAGGCTAAAGTACTTAGCTAATGGAGAAACCCACACTAAAAGGAACAAGGGAAACCACGAATACACAGACACATTAGTCTGAACCTTTCATTAGCACTATGGGAGTTACACTTATATAAACGTGGTGCAACACAGGAATGTTTTTGCTGTCCTCCTGCTCCAAATTTGTAACCAAAGTAAATATATAAAATCAAAATCATGGTTTTAGGAGCAGTAGAAAATTCAGCCCAGTCTGTCAGCTTACACTTGAAAGTTTGTTGAATTTTGGTGCGAGAGGAGATGTTGTTTGAAGTCCGTTGTGAATGATTCATATGGTTTAGTTCGCTTAGTATGTATAAACTCTCTCTTCCCACGTCAGAGCTCCCGAAAAAGAAAACAACACTTCTTTTTAAAGTCATAGGGGGGAAAAAAAAAATACAAAAAAGGCCAAGGCAACTTTTCTACATACACACATTACTGGCTGAGAATCGCTCCCAATGCTCCTCTTGTACAGCTACAAGTTATAATGCTGGTGGATTAATAATTAATCCACGTAGACGAGAAAGCTTTAATTTGCTGTGCCTCCTGGGTAGGATGTCAAAGAATTATAAGACCACGTCGCATTTTGTGTCTGGATTATTGATGACTCCTGTGTCGACATCGCATTTTGAATGCTATATCGGCAATATCCCCCGAAATGTCAGTTGAGTATGTCCGTTACATGCATAAGTGCTTGTGTATCCAAATACAGAAGAAGGTGTGAAGGAGATAATAAGGTAATTACGGCAAACATTTGATTGTGAAAACGATTTAAGGTCAGTAATACCTCTACGGTGAAGGCACTGACTTAATTATGAATGCAACAGTTAAAGAACAGGTTGATAAAAATCCCAACTAGCTAAGCATGGTCTCCTAATGCTGGCAGTAAGTCTCAGTTGCATAGATATGACTCAGAAATCAGAAGTTTAAAAGGAAGTTTGCATTATATAACACTTTTTTGTAGTCTAGTTCTATTCCCAAATAGATAAAAATTTTAACATAATATACATTTGTCAAAATTTTGTCAATTTATCTAAATTTTAAGGTATCTCATCATTTTGAGGGTTAATTTACCTCAATAATACGTTTTTTTTCCTCTTGAATTTCAATCTTTTTATCTCAGAATTCCGGGTTCTTATCTCATAATTTTGTTTTCAACTCAATTCTGGGGTTTTATCTCACCATTTCTGGTTATTTTCTCAATTTCAAGTTTTTAACTCATAATTTCACATTTTTAATATATAATCTCAGGGTTTTATCTCATAATTTCTGGTTATTATCTCAATTTCAAGTTTTTATCTCATAATTTCTGGTTATTATCTCAATTTCACATATTAATCTCATAATTTCTGGTTCTTATGTCATAATTTCACATATTTATCTCAATTTCTGGTTCTTATCTCATCATTTTAAATGTTTTCATTAATAATTTGGGGGTTGTATCTCAAAATTTCTGGTTCTTATCTCATAATGTCAGGTTTTTAACTAAATTTCTGTTTCTTATCTCATAATTTGGGGGTTTTAACTCAGAATGACTGGTTCTTCAAGTTTTCTTCAAGTTTTCTCACATAATTTCTGGTTCTTATCTCATAATTTTTTAACTCAGAATTTCAGGGTTTTATCACATAATTTCTGGTTCTTTCTCATAATTTTACATTTTTTATTCATAATTTCAGGGTTTTAATCTCATAATTTCAAGTTTTTAACTCATAATTTCAGGGTTTTATCTTATAATGTCTGGTTCATATCTCATAATATCAAATTTTAACTAATAATTTCAAATTTGTAACTCGGAATTTGGGGGGGGGTTATCTCATAATTCCTGTTTTTATTTTATAATTTTGGGTTCTTATCTCATAATTTCTGGTTATCTCAATTTCAAGTTTTTTTAACTCATAATTTCACATTTTTAATTTATAATTTCAGGGCTTTATCTCATAATTTCTGGTTCTTATTTCATAATTTCACATAGTTATCTCATAAGTTTTGGTTCTTATTTCATAATTTCACATATTTGTCTCATAATTTCTGGTTCTTATTTCATAATTTCACATATTTATCTCATAATTTCTGGTTCTTATTTTATAATTTTACATATTTATCTAGTAACTTCTGGTTTTTATCTCATAATTCAAATTTTTTCATTAATAATTTCAGAGTCTTATCTAAAAAATGCTGGTTCTTATCTCATAATTTCAGGTTTTTAACCAAATTTCTGGTTCTTATCTCTTAATTTCAGGTTTTTAACTAAATTTCTGGTTCTTATGTCATAATTTTTTAACTCATAATTTCAGGGTTTTATCTCATAATTTCTGGTTCTTATCTCATAATTTCACATCTTTATCTCATAAGGTCTGGTTCTTATCTCATAATTTCACATATTTATCTCATAATTTCTGGTTCTTATTTTATAATTTCACATATATATCTCATCATTTCTGGTTCTTATCTCATCATTTTAAAATTTTCATTAATAATTTGGGGGTTTTATCTCAAAATTTCTGGTTCTTATCTCATAATTTCAGGTTTTTAACTAAATTTCTGGTTCTTATCTCATTTTTTTAAACTCAGAATTACAGGGTTTTATCACATAATTTCTGGTTCTTTCTCATAATTTTACATTTTTAATTCATAATTTCAGGGTTTTAATCTCATAATTTCAAGTTTTTAACTCATAATTTCACACTTTAACTCATACTTTCAGGGTTTTATCTTATAATATCTGGTTCATATCTCATGATATCTAATTTTAACTCATAATTTCAAGTTTTTAACTCAGAATTTGGGGGGGGTGTTATCTCATAATTCCTGTTTTTATTTCGGGTTCTTATCTCATAATTTCGTGTTTTTAACTCATAATTTCTGGTTCTTCAAGTTTTTAACTCATAATTTCACATTTTTAATTTATAATTTCAGGGTTTTATCTCATAATTTTTGGTTCTTATTTCATAATTCCACATATTTATCTCATAATTTCTGGTTCTTATTTTAAAATTTTACATATTTATCTAGTAATTTCAGTTTTTTTATCTCATAATTAATAACTCAGTTTTTAGGGGGTTATTTTATAATGTCTGGTTCTTATTTCATAATATTAAATTTTAACTCATATTTCAAGTTTTTAACTTGAAATTTTTAATTTTGGGGGTTTATCTCAGAATTTTGAGTTTTATATGAAAATCTATTACTTTAAATGTCATAATTTTGTCATTTTATCTAATTAATATGACTTTTTATGTCATAATTATGATTCAACAAAGCCATTTTTTCTGTATGTCTTCCTTTCTTCTGTGTAACATAAAAGGAGAAAAATGTTCAGGAAGCTCTTTTCCATAGTTACAGCTGGCAAGAAGGCTCCGCCCACTTTAATTTTCAATTAATAATCCATGATATTTTAATGCTGTCAATCAATTGAAAAATTATTATCACAATTAATACCATCTAACATTAAAATTTTGTAATCAAAAATATATTGTCACACTGAATCAAGAATTAATGTAGAAAGAACATAACATTTTTAATTATATTTTACTTATTTGTTTAATGGCATCTTTTAACTAAGTACTATGCAGGCAAGTATCATCAATACCAATATTAATACTGATGCCTCTGGTATAAAGTTTTAAGCAGATTTTATAAATAGATTTTTTTTAACCAATTTCTGGGATAAAATTAGTAATTATAGTCAGCATTTATTTACAGAACATTAAAAAATAAACTTTCATGGTAATATATAGTGATTCTGTCTCAATATCAGCTGTTTCAATTATAGCTGTAAATTGGTTTTTCCCCACTAAGTTTATTTTCCGAGTTCATTTTCGCAATAAGTGCAAAATGCACAGAACCAGAGTAATCTTCATAAGTAAAGTTAAAAATGCATGTCTTTTGTATAGTTATCTCTGTACATTAAGCTAGCCTAGGAGAAAGTGTTTTAACATCTAAAAAATTACACACATCAGCGACAACAAGAAAAAGCATTCATTAGCATCATGTTTCCGCCATGCTAACTTAAGCTAAGCCAGAGGCTTAGTAAAATAGGCAGAGTAAAATATTCCTGTTTAAAACCGTCGCACCCTCAGCACTCACTTTTCTTTCCTCTCCAATCTCTGATATCCTACAGTGAGCGAACTAGTACACACTTTGATTTAGTGCACTTGGGAGGAGGGGACTAGATATTTGAGGCCACGAGTACTTGCTCTATTCGTGTTAGAGCAGTGTGAAGGCTGCTGAGAGCCACGGTACCTCAACGCGGCTCAGTTTCTCTGATCCAGCACTCTTTGATGTTCCTCCAGCTGGCTTCTGTTAGCCTCCTTTGGTAATTGCAGAAAGGGCCGCTCATCTTTGCCCGTGTCCTTGCTGTGGAGCTGGGCGTCACTTTAAACAGCTTCACTGCAGAGACACGGGCGACTCGTGCTGGCATGGGACACAGGGAGAGTTAAAAGTGAAGGCGTAATCAGAGAAGCATGACGTTTCTGCGAACAGAGGTAGACGACTGGCATTGTAGGGGGAAAATGTTCAAATACAACTGTTGCTGGTGGGCTTTAAGGAATATTCTGGGTTCAGAACAAGTTAAGTTCAACTGTCAGCACTTGTTACTTTACTGAGATAGCATAGTAGAAAGAAAATAACAGTGTGAGGCTTATACTGTAAGAGGCTGCGGTTCATATATATATATATATATATATATATTGAAGTAAGGAACATTTACCAATTGTATGGCATGTATATTTTGTCACAATTATGTTATAATTTTGCCTTTGTCATAACAGACTTTTTATCCTATAATTTTGTCTTTGTATGCCATAAAAAGTCACATTTTTGAAATTAAAAGGCATAATTGTTACATAAAAAGTCAAAATATGTCAATTTTATGTCATAATTATGGCTTTTTATCTTATAATTTTGACTTTGTTATAATTTTGACTCTTTATATCATTTCTGTGACAATTTTGACTTCTGTCATAATGAATTACCTCAATTTTAAGTTAACTCAAAATTTGGGGTTCTCAATTTCAAAGAATTTAAAAAATTTTCTCTAACAAAGTTTTTATCTCATAATTTCTGGTTCTTATCTGATCATTTCTCATAATTTTACGATTTTTGATCATAATATCAGGGTTTTATCCAATTGTTTTCTGGTTCTTATCTTATAATTTCGAGTTTTTAACTCAATTTCTGGTTCTTATCTCCTAATTTCAAGTTAATTCATAATTTAAGGGTTTTATATAATAATTTTCTGGTTCTTATCTCATAATTTCAGGTTCTTAACTCATAATTTTAAGTTTTTAACTCATAATTTCAGGGCTTTATCTAATTATTTTCTGGTTTTCATCTCATAATTTCAAGTTCCCTCTTAGTCATTTACTCTGGCGTTACGTCAAGTGACGTCGATATTTGGGATTGTACTTGAGAGCCTTATCACCTCTGAGCTAAAGAAAAAGGCCAATTAACATTGGCGAGAGGAAATTGCATGCCTAGCCACTCCCCCGTACATACAGGCATACAGTATAAGATGGCGGCGTGCATTCACTCATTTAGATTTCTGCTTCAGAGCCATCGCCTCTTGCAAGAAGAAGAAGAAAGAAGAATAGAAGTTGCTGACATCAGGCTGCGTAGCCAGCTTCTCCTCATAGAGCAGCTGGTCTCTTTGCACTACAGCGAAGCACTGCCCTTGAGTGCACGTATGTGCCGCAGTCCTTCCCTGGGCAAACCAGCCCTAAAAAAACTAGTTTCTATTACACGTTTGATAAAGATAGTCTCACGGGATGTCTTTTCGACCGTGTCTCTAATGTGGTAGTTTCCTGACTTCCGTAGACGGTCATGATCCCTGCCTTACGTGTCTGGGCCAAAAACACGCTGAGGCAGCTTTCGTGGATGGTTCTTGTGCTCATTACGAGCATATGACCATGGCTACACTGAGATCCTGCCTCTCGTTCGCAAGACGGCTGCCCTCGTCCTCTACCCAGCCCAGTTTGGCGGGCCGTAAAGGCTCCTCAGCTGCACTGGTTAAAGGCAAGGGCGATCTCAGAGTGACTATTGGGTCCCCACGGAGGTCCGAGTCCTCTCGTAGCCCCAGGGAGTTGGAAAGCTGGTAGAGCTGGCCGCAGGAGAGTGGCACAGCCCGCAGCTCAAGGACCTGCTAGGAACACCCGCAAGTCTGCGAAGTGACCTTGACTCGGGCTACCCGGAGATGGAGGGATGACTTCAGGGGACTTTAACATCTGTGCCCACACCCCCGGGGGGAGGGCTGGGGGATTGTGCCTTTGCTGCCGCCACTGTCCTCCCGGTCAGTGGTACCCACCTAATCACAAAAAGAGCAATTTCCTCAATCTCTGGGTCTCTCCCCCCGACTTTTATTCCTGAGCGAGGCATTGCCTCCTAGGACTCGGAGCCTGGATTCGCCACCGTGGGAACGAGTGGAGAAGGTAAGTGCTGCCCCTGGCAGCTCAACTTTTCTCCAGGATGCACTGTCACCCTTCCCTCCTCGGCTGCCCCCCGTGGGTACGTCAGTTACCGCTCAGTTGATCCTGCTTGTACACAGCCTGGGAGCTTGGCTAGCGCTCCCCAGTTCTTCTCGCTGGTTGATCCGGACAGTACGACTCTGCTACGCGATTCAATTCGCGAGGTGTCCTTTTCACGTCTGTCTGGTCGGCCTGATTCTACATCGTATTGTAACCTTCGAGTTCTGAATCAGTCCCTACACAATACCTTCGCACGATTCTATAATCTCCACGTTGAGCCCGTGTCCTCCCATGTGCTAAGGTAACATCAGATAACTTGCGGGAGGCCAGCTCGGTGTCGACTTGCTGCGCCATCCCTTACGGATCTGTGCGCTGTTCCCCCAGCTGTTCTCCCTAGTTGAAGTCTGTGTCCTCTGTGCCCCACAGCCCGGACTAGGATGGAGTAGTCCATGACTGTGCTCCGGCAGGGGGTCTCATTTGTCCCCTCCGGTTGTGGCATCATGTCTCAGTATTCTCCACGGTTACTTCACCGTGTTTACCCTTCATATATCTATGACTTAGGTATATTCTTTTCCCCTCTATTCCACATGACTTAAGTTTCGTCATTGTCTCCGCCCCAAAACGGTTGCTTCAGTAGATCTGACACCCCTGGTGGGCCCGTGTATCTGGTTACGTATTGTGTCCATTTGTCCTGACACACTTTCCTGTCAGCATTTGTGCCTCAACTACTTAACAGAGTATACTTTTCCATGGGTAGATCCAAAATACGTCACTCAACATAACGTCGGAGTGAACAACTGAGAGGGAACATCTAGGTTACATCTGTAACCTAATCCCTTCAGGAAACGGAGACGTTATGTCCCCCTGCCACAATCCTGATCTGCGCTGACTGCCGGGCTAAGGCTCGGCTCCTCATCAGAAACCTGAATGAGTGGATCCAGGCCGCCATCTTATATACCCGTATGTACGGGGGAGTGGTTAGGCATGCAAATTCCACTCGCTAATGTTCATTAGCCTTTTTTCTTTAGCTCAGAGGTGATGTGGCTCTCAAGTATGATCCCAAATATGTCACTCGACGTAACTTCTCCGTTCCCTCCTTCAGTGAACAGATGTAACCTAGACGTTTTTAATTAATAATTTCTAGTTCTTACCTCATGTTTTTTTTATCTCATAATTTCAATTTTTTAACGCATAAATTTGGGGTTTTATCTCATAATTTCTGGTTCTTATTTCAATTTCAAGTTTTTAACTCAATTTTGGGGATTTATCCCATAATTTCAAGTTTTTAACTAAATTTCTGGTTCTTATCTCATAAGTTCAAGTTTTTAACTCATAATTTTGGGCTTTTATCTTATAAATTCTGGTTCTTCTTTAATAATTCAAGTTTTTAACTCATTATTTTGGGGTTTATCTCATAATTTCAAGTTTTTAATAATTTGGGGGGTTTATTTTTTTTTTTTTTTATCTCATAATTTCTGTGTTTTATCACATAATTTCAATGATTTGAATGATTTCAGGGATTTACCAAAGCCAATTTGTTCTTATGCATCAAAAATTGGCTTTTCATACCATAGTGTCTTTCCAAACCTGTAGGACTTTTTTTTCTTCTGTGGAACATAAAAGGATAACTTTTGAAAAATGTTCAGGATGCTATTTTCCATAGATAGGCTAAAGCTGCCTAGGAGTCCAATATCCAATTAATGTAATTCAACTCGTCATGCCAAATTTAAATTTTGTCTTTTTTGGAGCTTGACAGCCACTTTTATTGTACGGAAAAGAGCAGCTTTTTACAATCTGCTACTATCTAATTTTGTCTTCAACAGAATGACTGAGTCATACAGATTTGTAACAACATAAAAGTGAGTAAATGATGATAAAGTTTTAATTTCTGAGTCAGCTAGATATGATACACCACATTCACCTCCCAAATACCCCACAAGGAATGCAGTTCCCAAGATAAAGCTGAGAGCACCAGAAAATGTCACATGCATCAAGAGCCAACATTATTACACCCTCCTGAAAATTTTGGACAAGTGGGAGGTTTACATGATTTTTGTCTAAAAACTGTTCAACCAGGAAGCAGATTTAATTAACAGTAATTTGCGAGACAGGGATTAAGCCTAGACCTAGACTAAACTAATGGCAATCCTCCAGTGGAAACATTTTAATCTGTTCTGGGAAACAGGCCCAGTGTTTCTGTGCTTTAAAATGTCTTACTGCTTAACACCAAAATAAAAAAAAAAACACCTATTACTCTAAACGACTGCAACTGCAGCAGTTAAATCCATATTTTCTTTCCATACCCTCACAAAACCTGCAAGCAACCAAGTCATATCTCAAACAAACAGTGCAGAACATCTAACATTTCATAAATAGATGACAAAATCGATTTTAACTCATGTTAATTTAAGTCATTTGGCTTTTTGTGATTTACGTGCCATGTGAGGAACTATCGTGTCAGATCCTGAACCCTGCGGAGAGCTAAATCGACCTGACAAAAAAGGCTGTCACACGGCATATGAATGATAGCGTTTAACAGATTACCCACTTGGGCGCAAACACATCGATTTGAGCCAGTGAGGAGAGTTAATCTTCTGTAAGCCACACACAGCTGAACAATCTGTCAGGAATCGCTCTGCCTGCAGTTCTGTGAGATCGGGATCACAGATATTTAGCTTTAACCTTTGTGGGGGCAAAAGATTCATAATAATATCACTAATAATAACATTGTATTATGTCGTTCACAAGCTAGTTTTGGAATGCATTTGCCAAGATCTTGGAAATGTAATGAGCTTTTTATTTGTAATCTTTGATTAAAATGTAATTTTTACTTCTGGAACAATCAGCAAAATATATTTGATTCAATTGATCTCAATACAACTCTTAAGTTTTGTAACTTTTTATTTTTTTATTTAAAATGTATAATGAAGTTGTAGCAACTCAACTTTATTTATTTACTGGAACTTTGAAATGTCTAATAAGTTGTAGCAACTAATTTATAATTTTTTATGTATTTATTTTGTTTTTTGAAATTTTATATGTCTAATGACGTAGTTAATTTATTTTATTATTATATTAATTTATTTTATATTAATTAATTATTAATTTATGTTTATTTTTCTTTTTTAAAATTTGAAGTTGTAGCAACTGAAATTTTCTTTTTTTCTGTTTTTCTGTCTTTCTTTCTTTCTTTTTTTGAAATGTTTCATTTGAAATGTCTAATTAAGTTGTAACTTAATTACTTTAGCAATTTTTTAATTTATTTATTATTTTTAATTATTTTTTTATTATTTGTAGCAACTGAATGTTATATTTATTTATTTGCTTATTTATTTATTTGAAATGTACAATAAGGTTGTAGCAACTAACCTTTATTTATTTATTTATTATTTGTATGTATTCATTTTGTTTTTGGAAATTTTAAATGTATTATACATGTATTATAAGTTGTAACTTTATTTATTTATTTATTTATTTATTTGCATTTACATTTTTTGTTTGTTTGTGTTATGTATTTATTTATTTGTCTAATAAAGTTGTCTAATGAAGTTGTAGCAACTTTTATTTATTTTATATTTATTTTATTATGTATGATTTTGGAAATTTGAAATGTCTAAATTGTAGCAACTTTATTTATTTATTTATTTATTTATTTATTGGATTTTGAATGTTTGAAATGTCTAATTAAGTTGTAGCAACTCAAATTTATATTTATTTTTTTTACTGGAAATTGAAAATGTCTAATGAAGTTGTATTCATGAACTTTTATTCATATATTTATTTACTTATTATTTGTTTATTTATTATGTATTTATTTTGTGTTGGAACATTTGAAATGTTTAATGACCTTGTAGCAACTTAAATAAATGTTATTAATTTTATTATTTATTTATTCATGTCTATTTTTCTTTTTTCTTGAAATTTAAAATGTCTAATTAAGTTAGCAACTCAACTCTATTTATTTATTTATTTGTTGGATTTGGGGAATTTGAAATGTGTAATTAAATTGTAACTAACTTTATTATATATATATATATATATTTTTTTTTTTTTTTTTGGGAAATTTGAAATGTCTAAATAAGTTGTAGCAACTCAATTTTATATTAATTAATTAATTAATTTATTTATGGGAAATTTGAAATGTCCAATGAAGTTGTAGCAACTAACTTTTACTTATTTATTCATTTATTTATTATTTGTATGCATTTGTTTTGTTATTTGAAATGTCTAATTAAGTTGTAGCAACTTAACTTTATTTATTTAATTTATTTTTTATTATTTATGCTTATTTTTTCCTTTTTGAAATTTGAAATGTCTAATTAAGTTGTAACTTTATTTATTTATTTATGTGTTTATTGGATTTTGGAAATTTGAAATGTCTAATTAAGTTGTAGCAACTTAATTTTCTGTTTTTTTTTTTTTCATTCGAAATGTCTAATGTAGCAACTGAACAACTTTACATGGTTTTTTGTCTTTTCTCTCAGGATGGTTACACCACCTTGACATTTTTGACTACTGGATATCCCACAGAAAAATTAAACATCGAAAAATTAAAAACATGCTCATCGTTCAGGAGACACATTCAAGTTCCTGTCTTCTATTTTTAACACATGAATAATGTATAAGCGAATAAATTAACAGCTCTAGACTGACCCACAAATAAAAGAAAATAAAGGTATCAGGAATTTGAAGACAAGCTACTGATCTCAATTTCCTCAGCAGCAATTATGAAGTGTATGACAGGGTTTTTAAAAACAAACTAAAAATACAGACTTTTTAATGGGAAGCTCCGAAACCCCAGCAAACCTCTCCCGTGTTAGTTCCTGTTTTGATGGGGCTTGTAATTATTGAGAGGAGTCTTGTTTTTGTGCTAAAGAGTAAAACCCTGGAGATGAAACTGTAGGCTGAGGAAATTCTAATTAACCTCTCAGACAACACACACATAAACAGACACATGAAAAAAAAAACTGTTTATGAACTCCGCAAGTGTTGCACTGTCATTAAATCAAAGAGACTTCAACCACACACCATTCCCTACAGAGTCCCCGCGATGACAAGACACGGCTGAAGGGACATCTTCGGTGATGTCTGATAGTTTTGCAGAAAAACACTGACGAACTTTAACCTGCTTAACATAAAAGGGATTCCGGATTCAAATCGATGAGCAAAGTGTGTTTTTTTATTAATAGTATGTTTACATTTTGGGTCTAATTTTATGAAACCGATTAAACTTGTTTGTTGTTATATGGTCGTGTTTAAATGTTTTGATATGCCTTCATTATTTATTTTTGCTACTTTTCACATGTCTAGATTTTGTTGTTTTACCTTCATCACAGACGTCCAATCTCAGAATGTCAAAATCCTTCATATATAATGACATTAATGACATTTTTCAATCCATTATGATCTAAAAAAACAGTAAACTAATCATAAACCACTGCAATATTTGTTGTGTCGACTGATATTAACTGAAATATTGTATACAAATTACAACTGCTCTTCAGTTTTGGTTCAACAATTTTGTCCAAATATATATATATTTTTTTTTTATGACTATTAGTTTAATTCTTTATCAAGGAAACATCAGTAAAAAGCATTTTTGTTTAAAAAAAAGGTAAAAAAAATAAATGAGAAGAAAATGTGTTGTGTTTCATAAGCTGTAATTATTGCAACATTTTCAAAAAGTGTAAAAATATTATTAAATTGTGTGTATTGGGCATAAATTTCCAGTGTAATTCAATTAAAGTCAATTTCTGTCAAGTTCAACTTATGCCATAATTACGATTGTATCTCATAATTTCGACTTTTTACCTCATAATTATGAATGTCATAATTGTGACTTTTAATTTGGATTACATGATTTAAGTAATAATTATTACTTAAATGTCACTTTTTGTAACAATTTCAACTTACTTCATTATTTTCTTATCTTATAATTTATCTCATAATTAGATTTTCTATCTTTTTATTTGGATTCTAGTAATTTTGTAAAGTTGTAAAGTGAAAGTTATGTGATTAAAGTAACAATTATTACATTAAAAGTAAATTTCTGTAGTAACTTCAACTTATTTGATGACTTTCTTATTTTAGAATTTTAGAATTTTATATCATAATTCAATTTTTATCTCAAACTAATGACTTTTTTGTCATAGTTGTGACTTTTTATTTGGATTCTAGTAATTCCGTTAAGTTGTAAAGTAAATGTTATGTGAGAGGTTAAAGTAATTCTTTATTCCATAAAATGTACATTTTTGTAATAATTTGAACTTATTTCATGACTTTTTATCTTATAATTTAAAATTTTAAATCATTATTAGATTTTTATCTCATTCATATGACTTTTTGTCGTAATTGTTACTTTATTTGGATTCTGGTAATTTTGTGAAGTTGTGAAGTCAAAGTTATGTGGTTAAAGTAATAATTACTACAATTTTTGTAGTAATTTCAACTTATTTGAGGACTTTCTTATAATCATGATTTGATTTTGATCTCATACTTATGACTTTTTGTCATAATTGTGTCTTTTTATCTGGATTCTACTTCTACTTCTTGTGAAGTCAAATTCCTGTCAAAGTTATGTGATTAAAGTAATCATTTTTACATATAGTCCATTTTTTAAAAATACTTTCAACTTATTTTGTCACATTCTTATCTTATAATTTTGACTCCCAAATCATAATTACATTTTTGCCTCATACTTATGACTTTTTGGTCATAATTGTGAATTTTTATTTGGAATCTAGTAATTTTGTGAAGTTTTGTAAAGTCCAAGTTATGTGATCAAAGTAATAATTATTACATAAAAAGTCATATTCTTATAATTCTTCGATTATGATCT
The DNA here is from genome assembly GCF_049309525.1 of Garra rufa. NCBI lineage: Eukaryota > Metazoa > Chordata > Actinopteri > Cypriniformes > Cyprinidae > Garra > Garra rufa. Next base: position 37,211,843 of record NC_133367.1, on the reverse strand, counting down.
CATACTTATGACTTTTTGTCATAATTGTGACTTTTTATTTGAATTCTAGTCATTCCATTAAGTTGTGAAGTCAATGTTATGTGATTAAAGTAATTATTACATAAAAAGACTTTCTTATCTTATAATTTTGACTTTTATATCATTTTGATCACATACTCATGAATTTGTCATAATTGTGACTTTTTATTTGGATTCTAGTAATTTTGTGAAGTCAAAGTTATGTGATTAAAGTAATAATTATTCCATAAATAGGCACTTTTTGTAATAATTGTAACTTATTTCATTACTTTATCTTATACTTTTGACTTTTATATCATAATAAGATTTTTTATCTCATATTTATGACTTTTTGTCACAAGTGTGGCTTTTTATTTGGATTCTAGTAATTTTGTGAAGTTGTAAAGTCAAAATTCTTGTCAAGGTTATGTGACTATAGTATTAATTATTACATAAAAAGTCAAATTTTGTAATAATTTGAACTTATTTGATGACTTTCTTATCTTATAATTTTGACTTTTATATCATACTTGGATTTTTGATCTATTACTTATGACCTTTTGTCATAATTGTGACTTTTTATTTGGATTCTATCAATTTTGTAAAGTTGTGAAATCAAATTTATGTCAACTTTATGTGATTAAAATAACAATTATTACATAAAATGTTTTTGTAATTTCAACTTAATTACATTTGTACCTCAAATTTATTAATTTTTGTCATAATTTTGACTTTTTATTCATTGTGAAATTATGAACAAAGTGTTCAAATGTTGTTCAAAATTATTCAGTCAAAATGTTTTTCAATCAAAAGTCATAATTATTACATATAAGGTCAATTTTCTGACTTATGTCATAACTATGACTTTGTATTTCATAATATTAACCTTTTTATCTCATAATGACTTTTTATCTCATAATTTTGACTTTCTGTCAAAAACAACTTTTGCTTTTTGGATACATCAAAATCTTTCAAATTAGTATTGTTTGACAATTTAATATTTTCATTATTGCTCTCGTCTATTGTCAAACTATGGAAGGCAAAAGGGGCCAAAACAAATTTAATTTTTTTTTTTTTTGTGAAAATGAAAACATTAAAGTCATAAACACATACATAAATACATTTCAGAAATGTCTTTCAGCTGACTTTTTTTCCGATCAAAAGTCTAAATTATTACATAAAAACTTATAATACCAACTTTTTATCTTAAAATGACCTTTTATCTCATAATGTTGACTAAAGACCATGATTACATGTCATCAATTCTAGTTATGAAATTAGAATTAAAATTAGCCATTTCATTCTTAAATAAATTAATGAATTATCCTTCTATGCTTTTATTATTTAATCCTTGTTCTACCTCTACTCTTCCAAATGATGTTTAAAACTTTGCACGACTAGCACGTCTCATGTTATTGCCTCCTAAAGATGAATCACTTCTTGTTTTCCTCATTTGTAAGCCGCTTTGGATAAATGCACCTGATAAATGAATACATGTAAATGTAAATATATATACTGCTTCATTAATAATCAGAAATCCAGAGTGCAGCCAAGAAAAAAGGGGAAACAGGATCATAAAACAACATAAGCCAGATTCAAACTCCTGTGGGCTGTGAGTGGAAACAAATGTACTCTATCCCCCCAGGATGAGGTTTATTTAAATGCCATGTGTGTATTCCAGTCAGCTGTCCTTTGTATAGATCCGTGCTGGTTTAAGAGCTTTTCCCTGACCTCTAATATGAACTCCATCACGGCGCAGACGGCACTGGCTTTACTAGAGATTCATAAATTAATCATTTCATTTACATAGTGATATCCAGGAAAGTAAAGTGCTGAAGAGATGAAGCCAACTAGATTGCAGCCCAGACATATGATTATCTACGTCAAGTCTGGTGCATTTACTAAAATATTTTACCCAAGCGCTCACAGACAGGTAATAACAGACTAGCATGCAGCAAAGTGGTAGATTATTCGAATAATGACAAAGAAGCCTGGAACACACAGCAAAGAAATTGGTAGAATCTCAACAGATTTTTTGTGATTTTTCACCTGGATGTCGTTCTGGCAGGCTCTTAAATATCAGCTGTTTGGAGTGGGATTTAGTGGGTTATAAACAGGAGATGAATATGGAGCTATTTTAAACAGGTCCAATATTGGACCCAGGTATTGAAGGATATTGAGGTTACCTGTATGTGAGGAAAGTCAGGACTTTTATATTCCTTATAATGCAGATTTGAAATCCAGACTGTCAAATTATTCTAGAAATGTCAAGTCTAGGCTTCAGTTTGAGCATATACTGTTTGTACCTTTTAGATTTTACTAAAGAGTATTGTTTTCCAATTTAACCATTTTATTATTTTTTTCATCTACTGTCAAATTATGGAAGGCAGACAGGGCCAAATATAGTTTGAAAGTGTGGCTCTCAATCCGCACACATTTGCCATGTTAGAACATGCAATACATTATAAAACGTCTAGGTTACGTAAGTTACCCTCGTTCCCTGAAGGAGGGAACAGAGAGGTTACATATGGGAACTCTCCTGAGAGTCCAATCATCTCTGAGCCTTATTCAAAAGGCCAATGATAATTGGCGAGTGGCATTTGCATGCCAAGCCACGCCCCGTACATACGGGTATATAAGAGGGCGGCAGGCAGCCAGTCATTCAGGTTTTCGCTGAGGAGCCGGATCGAGCCAGCGTCAGCGCGATGCCAGGGTTGTGGCAGGGGATGTAACGTCTCCGTTCCCTCCTTCAGGGAACGAGGGTTACCTACGTAACTCTCACCCTCAGACTCTCCCTCTGATGCTGCGACAGACATCTCTTCCTCTTGTGGAGCGCCAAAGGAGAAGCTCAGCCCGGCATGCGGGGAAGCGTACTGCTCTGGCATCTCGACGGGGCCACGCTGAGGTGCAGAAGGCCGCAGGGCTTTGGGAGCCGGCGGCGCGTTCTGCACGGTGACTTGTAAGTCCCCCTCGTGTCTCGCCACGGCGGCCGAAAAACATTGATGTTTTAACCGCCTACCGCGGGACGACAAGGGGAGCCGCCTCGCAAACGAGCGGCGGGACTTCAGCATGACCATGGTCATGCGTTCACAATGAACGCACAGACCATCCGTGAACGCCGCCTCAGCATGTTCACGGCCCAGACATGTGAGGCAGCGTTCATGTCCGTCCAGAGAGGTGAGGTAACTGCCGCACCCAGAAGCGCACGGCCGGAAAGCCATTCTGAAAAGAACGTCTTACACAGCCGTGAGAAATTGCTCTTTTAGTCCCGGTCTGCCCAGGGAGGAAACCGCGGCACCAATGTGCACTCAATGGGGTTTGCTCGCTGGAGAGCAGGAGGCTTTTGAAGGCCATGAAAACGGCCACCCGCAGGATTCCGCTGGTGGCTGCCGAGAAAAACACTCTTTTAGATCTTTGCTCTTTTCGATCGGCAGCGCACTAGCGGGGAAGAGCAGCAGGAGCGTCTTCGTTTCTTGTAAACAGGCTCGAGCATAGAGGCTCCGAAGCGAAAACCTGAATGACTGGCTGCGTTCCGCCATCTTATATACCCGTATGTACGGGGCGTGGCTTGGCATGCAAATGCCACTCGCCAATTTTCATTGGCCTTTAGAATAAGGCTCAGAGATGATTGGACTCTCAAGCAAGTTCCCATATGTAATGTCGTAGTGAAACGACTGAAGGGGAACAGATTTGCCTCTAGTTTCAGCGAAAAAATTTTTTTTATTGTTTATTGCGTCATTCCGTTTAATTAATGCAACAATGTAAATTAAGACTTTTCTATGGAAGGCCATTTAAAAAAAAGGTAATTTCTAATTTTTATCTTGCAATATTTAGTTTATATCTCACAGTTCTGACTTACTAACTCGAAATTAAATTTGTTTTGGCCCTGTCTGCCTTCCATAATTTGACAGTAGATGAAAGCAATAATCCAATTGTTAAGTTGTAAAACAATACTATTTAGAAAGATCTAAAATGTACAAACAGTATATGCTCAAACTAAATGTGATCAAAAGATTATTTAGAAAAATTACAGACAAGTCTCAAGTCTCAAAAGCTTACTTTGCATAGAAGCATTTGCTAAATAATTGCTTTCTTGTGTAGATCACGCAATTCTGAGAAAAAAAAAATAGAACAATCTCGCAATTCTGACATTCTAACTTGCAATTGCGAGTTTATATCTCACAATTCTGGCTTACTAACTTGAAATTGTGTGCTATATATAAACTAGCAATTGTGAGGAAAAAAACTCACAATTCCTTTATCAATTTATAGCACACAATTTCAAGTTAGTAAGTCAGAATTAAGATATAAACAAGCATTTCTGAGAACGTCAGTCTTTTTTTCAGAAATGTGAGTTCATATCTCACAATTCTGAGGAAAAAGTTGCAATTCTGACTTTATAACTTGCAATAGCGAATTATCAAGAAGTTCTATGAAGAATGTAAGAATATATTAGAATTCATATAAACGTCAGTTTATATCTCGATATTTGATTTCATTTTTTTTTTTATTCAGTGGTGGAAATGGACTTTTCATACTTTTCTTCCTGAGAAAAAACATCTAAATAAACAAATAAAATAAACACTGTCAAATTTGCATTCCATTCAAAGACTTTTGTCCCCATTAGCCTTACATAGTGAATTGCGTGAAATAGCGGCAACACAGGCATTTTTTTTATTTTATGGGTCAGGCTTCCGGTCCTGTTTTGTAGCTCAAACAGTTTTACCATTTACTGCACGTTGTTATTCTTCTCATTATTTAGCAGCTAACAAACCAGAAATCTCATCAATAAACTTACTTCTGTGTATAAGAATAAGGTGGATAAAAAATAAACTGTCAAACTGAAGTAAGTTTTCCTCACATCTTATCATCACACATGCAACTCTTATGAGATACTCTTTGATCTGGATGCAATGCCGCTTTCTATACCGTTTATATCAGGGGTCCCCAAACTTTTTTCTGAGAGGGCCACATAATTTTCTTTTCTTTAATGGGGGGCCGGGTCCGTTTATAAAATAAAATTCCATGGGCCGGACTGACTACTAGTATTATTATTATTTTATTATGAGATTACCTGTATTTATTAAGTCTTTGGTTCTTTTAATTGTGATGATTTGGCTTACATTTAACAAAAACCCACCAATTCACCATCTCAACAAATTAGAATATGGTGACATGCCAATCAGATTATCAACTCAAAACAACTGCAAAGGTTTCCTGAGCCTTCAAAAATTTACTAGGGGAAGACTGCTGATCTGACAGTTGTCCAGAAGACAATTATTGACACCTTTCACAAGGAGGGTAAGCCACAAACATTCATTGCCAAAGAAGCTGGCAATTTTCAAAATATGTCTCTCGCATTGTTCAGAGGGCCGGTCCAAATGTGGGGGCGGGCCGCATTCGGCCCCTGGGCCTTAGTTTGGGGACCCCTGGTTTATATGATCAAAACGAATCATTAGGCCTGCTAAATGTATTACGCTGATAGTTTTGTCATTCTCTAAACATCACCGTTTAAGATGAGTAAAAGTTATACATCTTTTCAAGGGCGCGTGGGACGTGAGCAGGATTAAGACTGTAAGTTTTCAGTGATGCCCTCTGGCAAACATCTGACAGAACCACACTTTTCAAAAATATAAAATAAAATGATATAAACCCTTATTCACCAAAATGATCAGCAGACAGCAAACTACATTTGAAGGGTAACTTTCAAACCGCCTTTAGTCTCTCTTTCAAAAGGAAAGATTACAACACATTTAATGTGACAAAATAATTACTAATGAAGACAAATATTACAAAGCTTTTTTAAAAAAAAAAGGAAATAGGCCACAGCAAACCTAAACAAATTACACCAAATCTGTAGAGGCCCCTCTGACAGACTCTGTCAGCTTTCTAATTCTGTCAGAGATAGGCTATTTGACAGACTCTCAATGAAAACAGACCCAAAAACCAGTGAGGCATTAAACGACAGCGAACACATACAGATGATGAAAGGAAAACGTCAAAAAACGTCTCAATCAAAACTGCTACTTTTTTATGCGCACGGCGCCATCTTGTGGTCATCAACTCCTAATGCACCAGGAAATGTCAACGAACCTCAAACATTTACACATACATTCGGAGTTAATCGGTGCAGATGACATTACCCAGTTGAGACAAAACACAGATGTTACTCACAATGTAAATACTGAAATCTGTAAACAAAAACACATCTGCGCATTCTGCTGAGAAGTTTTCAGAGTGACAACCGATTTCACAAGCAAATGTGAATCGCCTTAATTACTGTTCCCTGTTTTTGCAGAACACAGGAGTCAAGAGCTTGTTTTCTGATCGTATCAGCTGCAAGTAATGCGAATGATTGCTGAGTTTGTAATCGAGATGAATGTCTCCCGCACAGAGACGTGCTGCTCTGTGATTCATTAAACTGACAAGGACACGCTGCAAACTAATCGGAAAGAGATCTGATCTAATGCAGAAGCTTTTTGGAACATTATGTCCTTTCCAAGAATCCAACCGCACGCTAACTAACTTAAAAAGCACAAATGTGACCCTTGTCTGGTGAAAAAAACAGCTAAAACCAGCCTAGGCTGGTTGGCTGGTTTTAGCGGGTCAACCGGCCTGGTTTTAGCTGGTCAGCAGGCTGGTTTTAGAGGGGTTTTGGCCACTTTGGCCTGGCCAGGCTAGGAAACCAGCTACTTCCATCTTAAACCAAGCCAAGGCTGGTTTTAGCTGTTTTTTCAGCAATAGCCAAAAATATTGTATGGGTCAAAATTATGAATTTTTCTTTTATGCCAAAAATAATTAGGATATTGCGTAAACATCATGCTACCGTTCCTACCATAAATATATCAAAACGTAATTTTTGATTAGTAATATGCATTGCTAAGAATTTCAATTGGACAACTTTAAAGCCCTGATGAAAAAAAAAAAAAACAGCTAAAACCAGCCTAGGCTGGTTGGCTGGTTCAAGCTGGTCAACCAGCCTAATTTTAGCTGGTTAGCACGCTGGTTTTAGAGGGGTTTTGGCCACTTTTCCAGCCTTGCCAGGCTGGTCAGGCTGGTCTTAGCTGGTCAGGCTGGGAAACCCCCAGCTAAAACCAGACTGACCAGCCTGGGAGACCAGTGCTAAACCAGCTACTTCCAGCCTAAACCAGCCAACCAGCCTAGGCTGGTTTTAGCAGTTTTTTCAGCAAGGAGACAATTTTTTTTTTTCAGTATTTAGATTTTTTTGCACCCTCAGATTCCTCGGCCAAATATCCTAGCAAACCATCAATGGAAAGCTTATTTAGTCAGCTTTCAGGAGATGTATAAATCTATTTTCAAAAAACTAACCCTTATGTTTTGTGGTCCAGGGTCACAAATCGAGATCAAATTCAAACGCAAGCAATAATCCACTCATTTAGATTATAAATAGCGACTAATAATCCACTGCGGCGCAAAACTGCAACCGCAGGTAAAGTAGAAACAAACAATACAATAAAGCAAAACAAACACGCTGAGCAGCTGGTACACCATGAAGCAGTGAAGTGTGCAGTAATCTGTGTTTCTCTCTCTTTCTCTCCCGCTAAGGAAGGAACTCATCAACGTGGAGATTAGCCGCGCGGCCGTGATTATTTCGGGTGCTGTAATGTAACGGTTCAAAGGTGCCATTAATCTTGGCGTTCAGATGCACATCTCATTCCGGAGAGTCTCCTTGATTCGCACACAAAGGGTGAACGCAGCAATTTCTGAATTGCTTTTGCACTCCGTGCCTCTAAACAGACTAATCTAACCTCCTCTGTAACCTTCACAATAATTTATGCATATCATTTCAAATCAACTGTCAATGTCATGAGAAACATAAGAGCTCCCTCTGTTGGTCAGTCGGGGAGGTGTTTTGGTTGTCTGACAGGGTTTCTGGTAACACAAGCGGCCTTCAGGGATGACCTGAACTCACAATGGACCCGAGCTCATGAAAATTCATCAGCCTGTTGAGGTAAGAGCCTTCACTTATTTTATCATTCAAATTTCTATTGATTCTTTCTTTCTCCAGTCGAAAACATTCCAGTATTTTTCTCCATAGTGGACTTCAAATGGGGATCAGCGGGTTGAAGGTCCAAATTGCAGTTTCAGTGCAGCTTTAAAAGGCTCTACTACACGATCCCAGCCAAGCAATAAGGCTCTTATCTAGCGAAACGATTGGTAATGTTCTAAGAAAAATACAAATTGATATACTATTTAATCACAAATGCTCATCTAGCTCAACCTCAAGCATTAGTCACGAACATGTGACAAAGGCGGAAGTACAGACCAAGTGTTTACAAAGCGAACGTGCAAAGAAAGTCAAACACCCTTTACAAAAAAAAAAAAAAGATAAAACAATGCCACATTGGAGTGTTTTCGAGCATGAACCGCCTTTTTAAGGTCATGCCACAGCATCTCAAAAGGATTCAGGTCAGGACTTTGACTAGGCCACTCCAACTCCAAAGTCTTCATTTCGTTTTTCTTCAGCCATTCAGAGTTGGATTTGCTGGTGTGTTTTGGATCATTGTCCTGCTGCAGAACCCAAGTTCGCTTCAGCTTGAGGTCACAAACAGATGGCCAGACATTGTCCTTCAGGATTTTTTGGTAGAAAACAGAATACATGGTTCCATTTATCACAGTAAGTCTTCCAGGTCCAGAAGCAGCAAAACAGCCCCAGACCATCACACTACCATCCACCATATTTTACTGTTGGTATGATGTTCTTTTTCTGAAATGCTGTTTTACTTTTACACCAGATGTAATGGGACACACACCTTTCAAAAAGTTCAACTTTTGTCTTGTCAGTCCACAGAGTATTTTCCCAAAAGTCTTGGGGATCATCAAGATGTGTTCTGGCAAAACTGAGACGAGCCTTTATGTTCTTTTTGCTCAGCAGAGGTTTTTGTCTTAGAACTCTGCCATGCAGGTCATTATTGCCCAGTCTCTTTCTTATGGTGGAGTCATGAACAATGACCTTAACTGAGGCAAGAGAGGCCTGCAGTTCTGTAGATGTTGTTGTGGGGTCTTTTGTGACCTCTTGGATGAGTCGTCGCTGCACTATTGGGGTAATTTTGGTCGGCTGGCCACTCCTGGAAAGGTTCACCACTGTTCCATGTTTTCGCCATTTGTGGATAATGGCTCTCACTGTGGTTCACTGGAGTCCCAAAGCTTTAGAAATGGCTTTACAACCTTTTCCAGACTGATAGATCTCAATTACTTTCTTTCTCATTTGTTTCTGAATTTCTTGTGGATCTTTGGATACTTCACTTTGGCAGGTCCAAACACTTTTTCACACAGGGCCATGTGGGTTTGGATTTTTTTTTCCTTCATAAAACCCCCGTCATTTAAAACTGCATGTTGTGTTTACTTGTGTTATCTTTGATTGATATTTAAATTTGTTTGATGATCTGAAACATTAAAGTGTGACAAACGTGAAAAAATAAAAGATCAGGTTGATCGTTTTGCTAGATAAGTCCCTTATTCCTTGGCTGGGATTGTGTAGAGAGTTTTGAAGTTGCACTGAAACCGCAATTTAGACCTTCAACCCACCTTTGAAGTTCACTATATGGAGAAAAATCCTGAAATGTTTTTCTCAAAAACCTTCATTTCTTTGCGACTGATGAAAGAAAGACATGGACATCTTGGATGACATGGGGGTGAGTAAATGATCAGGAAATGTTCATTCTGGAAGTGAACTAATCCTTTAACACAGGGATTATGATTGTCACTTATTCTCTGATTTCTGATACAGACATAAAATGGTCAAAAAGACATAAAATCAACATTATTATTAAGAATGTGTGCAATGCAATGTATATTACAGTGATTGTATGTGAAGCACTCATTTTAAAACACTCCAAATTGCTAAAACAGTCCAAACAGGTCAATTTAAAGCTGTAATTTTGCACCATTAGTGCCAGCAAACCAAACTGCAAAAATGACGACAGTAAACAGTGTTGGTGACCTGTGCAATGCGACACTGACACTTTTGCTAATAACCCTGCAAAACCCTACATGCTAAATCCACACTATAATCACTACTGAAAATATCCCACTCTCTACCACTTCCGCATCATGCTAAATGAGCCCCGCTTGAAAAAAAGACACAACTGTACCCAAGCGCCAGCCTCCTACTAGGTATTGTTGAGATATTTCCGAGTCTAATCCTGAAGGCAGAATCCATTCGCTTGGTGGGGAGCAGTGAGCATCTGTGATATGCTCTCGCCACCTCAAAGACATGAGGTAAAATACGCCAATAGAAGCCTGGCTGCAGGGTTAAGGGTATTAGCAGCCCTACAAAAGCGACATTTCACGTTAGAAATACAAGCAATTTTGTGTATTTTGGTTCTGAGAGAGGAATCCAGCAGCTAGGTGGATTCTTACAGGGAGAAAGAAAGGAAAAGTCATCTAAAGTGTGACCGCTGTCACCTTTTAAGCACATTTATGAGCCATTCACACAATGCATTTTTTGCGTTTAAAAAGAAGTCTATCCACATCAGATATGAAAAAATTGTTTAATCAGAAGACAATGCACTGCAGTCACACACTCTCAAAAATGTGTATATAACTTCAAACTAAACAGGGGAGGATATAGCGAAGATGCTAGTTTTTCATGCGCTATTACTAGCATAGCATAAACCTGCTAAGTTTTACTAGAATATTGATTTTCTATTCTTGGGAACACAGCTAACCTGTACCACAGTCGCCTCATGAAATGCAAAAATGTGCAAATGTGTTTTTTTCTCGCAATTGCGAGTTTCTATCAAGTATTTCTGACTTTATAACTTGCAGTTGCAAGTTTATATCACACATTTCTGACTTTGTAACTTACAATTGCAAGGTTATATCTAATAATTCTGAGACAAAATGTCAGAATTGCGAGTCTGTATCACTTAATTCTGAGAAAAAAAGTCAGAATTATAATAATAATCTAATTATAACTCTGACTTTTTTTCTCGCAAATGCAAGTTTGTATCTCACAATTCTGACTTTTTTCTCAGATACAGAATTGTAAGATATAAACTCGCAATTGCGAGTTATAAAGTACGGTTCTGAGGGTAAAAAAAGACTTCTCAGAATTGCGAGTTTATAAGGTAACTGTGAATTATAAAGTCAGAATTGCGAGATTAAAAAACTCACAATTGCAAAAAATAAAGTCAGAATTGTAAGATATAAAATTGCCACTCTGACTTTTTTCTCGCAAATGCGAGTTTGTATCTCCCAATTCTGACTTTTCTCGCAGTTGCAAGTTTATATAACACAGTTTTGACTTTATAACTCGCAGTTGTGAGTTTATATCATGCAATTCTGACTTTATAACTTGCAATTGCGAATTTGCATCGCGCAATTCTGACTTTTTTCTCAGAATTGTGAGATATAAACGCGCAGTTGCGAGTTATAAAATCTAATTCTGACAACTGTGTGTTATGAAATCACAATTACTCGCAATTCTGAGAAAAAAAAAAAATGATGTAAACTCATAATTGTGACCCTGGACCACAAAACCAGTCTTAAGTCGCTGGGGTATATTTGTAGCAATAGCCAAAAATACATTGTATGGGTCAAAATTATAGATTTTTCTTTTATGCCAAAAATCATTAGGAAATTAAGTAAAGATCATGTTCCATGAAGATTTTTTGTAAAATTCCTACTATAAATATATCAAAATGTAATTTTTGATTAGTAACATGCATTGTTAAGAACTTAATTTGGAGAACTTTAAAGGTGATTTTCTCAGTATTTAGATTTTTTTGCATCCTCAGATTCCAGATTTTCAAACAGATGTATCTCGGACAAATATTGTCCTATCCTAACAAACCATATATCAATAGAAAGCTTATTTATCGGACTTCCATATGATGTATACATCTCAGTTTTGTAAAATTTAACCTTATGACTGGTTTTGTGGTCCAGGGTCACAATTGTGAGAAAAAATAGTCTGAATTGTGAGATACAGTCGCAATTACCTTTTTGTTTTTTTATTGAGTGGTGTAAATGGGCTTCCATCAAAAAAACTGTTGTTATTAACTAAAACTAAAAAAAAAATCTTAACTGAAATAAAGCTGTGATGGAATAAAATGTAAAACTTAGATGAAAAATGTAATGAAAAAATTGAAATGAGTGCTACTACATGTGCAGACAGGGGCGCCGCTAAAGGGGGGGAAAGTTAGGACAATTCTAAGGGCCCACGCCCTTTAGGGGCCCCCAGAGATTAGCTTTGGTATGGTAGGGGGGGCCCAACCTCATATTTTGTCATAGGGCCCAAAATTGTGAGCGGCGCCCCTGTGTGCAGATATGCTTCTGTGCTGCATGTAGAAATACTACTGTTGCATATATATATAACCATCATATATAACATACATGAAATCACCCCATTGTCACGAATTGAGTCGTCCTGTCATCATAAACTCTTGCACTACACATCATGGACTTCATTTCCCACAAGCCACTGCACTTATCACTGCATTCACCTGCTCCTTGTTTCTCACTGCACTGATTACCGCTCACACCTGCACCTCATTTCTAGGACTGCATATAAACCACTCTCACACCTAGCTCTCGGCGAAGTCTTGTGTTGCCCCGGCTGCATTTCTGAGCGTTTCTTCCCGTGTTTGTTTTCCCGTGTTTGATTCCTAGACTCCCTCCCGTGTTTGATTCTCGCTGCCAGCCCCGACCTTTCTGCCTGTGTTTTGACTACGATTTCTGCCTGCCCCTGTGTGTTTGTTTTGTTTTGTCTTATCTAAATGCTGCGAATGGATCCGCTCGTCTCAGTCCGTCCCTGTGACAGAAGACTTCGCCACTACAAGGATCCAGCAGCTAGTATGGTGTCATCCGGTTCCAGCACGAATTCAACAGTACAGATCATGCGTCTCAAACAAGGTGAGCGGTCTGTTGAGGAGTATGCAATGGACTTTATTGAATTGGCAAATCAGTCTACTATGGATGAGGCTTGCCTGATGATTTTCTTCCGTGGAGGACTCTAAGAGCCATTGGCTTCACTCATGCCCATGTTTGCACCTAACTGGACTTTACAAATTTACATTGACAATGCTCTGCAAATGAGTGGCTCTCCTTTTACTGTGGGAATCAAAGAAGAGGACAACAATGTTCCCACAGTAAACTCCAGCTCAGAGCCACTACGCAAGATGGATGCCACGCCAGAGTCTGCACACACGATGGCCGCCGATGTTCCTGAGTTCCCGGCCAAGATGGCCGCCGTTCCTGAGTTCCCGGCCAAGATGGCCGCCAAGCCTGATTCCCGGCCAAGATGGCTCCGTCCAGCCTCCCAGAGTCTCCGCTGGTTCCGCCCGGCTGTCCAGAGTCTCCGCTGGTGCCGCCCGGCCTCCCAGAGTCTCCGCTGGTTCCGCCCGGCCTCCCAGAGTCTCCGCTGGTTCCGCCCGGCCTCCCAGAGTCTCCGCTGGTTCCGCCCGGCCTCCCAGAGTCTCCGCTGGTTCCGCCCGGCCTCCCAGAGTCTCCGCTGGTTCCACCCGGCCTTCCAGAGCCTCCGCTGGTTCCGCCCAGCCTTCCTGAGATTCCTGTCTGCCCTGTTCTGGCCACGGAGGCCATGTATGGACTGTCTAATTTCCCACCCACCCTCCCTACTGCTCCAGTCCCACCACCTCTGTGCTCCAACCTTCGGTGCAGAGGAGTTCCCGTGGGTCTGCCAGTCTCCATCGGTGTCCTGGCTGGAGGATCCCTCACCATCGCCTCCAGCCTCAGAGTCCTGGACTCCGCCTCGGCCCTCCGACCTTGCGGCTCCACCCCGGCTCTCTGCTCCCTCGTCTCCGCTGTTCGTCGGTCCACCAGCTCCACCGGGCTCCATCGTCCCTCCGGCTCCGCCCTGGTCGGTCGTCACCCCACCTTCGCCTCTGGACTCTAATCCTCCGGCTGCGCCTCATCGCTCCATCCTACCGGCTCTGTGGACCTCCTCCCTCCTGCGGGCACAGCCTCAGTCCTCTGTCGCTCCGGCTCCGCCATGTACCTCCGGACCTCCATCTCCGCCTTGGTCGCCAAAGCCTTGGGTTCCGCCTTGGCCCTCCGGATCCTCTGTGTCGCCCAGGACCATCGACTCTCCGGTTCCGCCTCGGGCTCCACCGGCTCCACCTCCGTCGGTTGGCCCCATGGAGGAGCCAACCCTTCCTCCACCATGGCTTCTCCCTCCGCCGGTCCCGCCTCAGTCCATAGCTCCATTACCCCCACATGGACCTGGCCCTCCATCCCTCCCCCTGTTTCGCCTCCGCTCCACCACCCTCTGGTTTCATTATGTGGTTAGAGCGTCTGGAAGCCGCTCCTTGGGGGGGGCTCTGTCACGAATTGAGTCGTCCTGTCATCATAAACTCTTGCACTACACATCATGGACTTAATTTCCCACAAGCCACTGCACTTATCACTGCATTCACCTGCTCCTTGTTTCTCACTGCACTGATTACCGCTCACACCTGCACCTCATTTCTAGGACTGCATATAAACCACTCTCACACCTAGCTCTTGGCGAAGTCTTGTATTGCCCCGGCAGCATTTCTGAGCGTTTCTTCCCGTGTTTGTTTTCCCGTGTTTGATTCCTGGACTCCCTTTCCCGTGTTTGATTCTCGCTGCCAGCCCCGACCTTTCTGCCTGTGTTTTGACTACGATTTCTGCCTGCCCCTGTGTGTTTGTTTTGTTTTGTCTTATCTAATAAATGCTGCGAATGGATCCGCTCGTCTCAGTCCGTCCCTGTGACACCCATAGCAGATCTATGCAGGTGGAGCTGGGGAAGTGGAGGGTTTCTGAAGCATGCTGCGACTGCTACAGCAAGCACTAGCTGAACATTTGAACGTTAAGTAGAAAGTTCTTTGGCTGCTGATGTAAAAAGTAACCAATCATCTGCGCCATTTGAATAATGATGTCATTATGTCAGAATGAGTCGGCCTGCGTCATCTAGAGTTACATTATATATTATAAAATTTAAATTAACTGGCCGAAAATTACATTTTACTTTATTTCTTTATTTTCTGTGTGTATATATAATACTAAACCAACACTGAATGAAGCAATAGCTGGAGGGTGAATGTGTCACGCTGATCTATACGGCACAGAAACGCTTCAGTGGCTCTGCTGAGAAGAGTGTGAAAACCCAGGCTGATGTCTTCCTTCCTCAGCAGATCTGACACGGCTGCTGTCCAAACGCTTTCATATCTGCTGCAACAAGCTGGATCCTGACAAGCAAACCTCAGTAAACACTAATGTATGGAAGAAAAAAACTTCAGATGCATATAAAAAGAATAAACACCTTGTAGTATTTGTTCTTCCTGTGTTTGTTTTGATTCCTCCTGGAGGGCAAATGTTATTTTAAGTTAAAAGACGGGCTCTGCTGTTCAATAGCATTCAATATATGGCAGACCGAACGTGTTTATTCCCAGCTGAACAATTCCACATAGAGCAGAATTTAATTTTACAAACTGTGTGTATTTGCACGCAGGGATTACCCAGACATCCTCTCAGCAGCAAAAAATAGCAGTCTAAACCTGCAAACAGTGAAAGATTGAGGAGAGTTCAGCAAAATGTGCAGAGCTGGACTAAACCGGATGATGGCCAGAGAGACGGTTTACATCTGAACCAGGGATTTGCAGTTATCTAGTTAAGCACTAAATCTAAACTTGTGTCCATAATTAGTTTTCTTAGTGTTCGCAACACAAAGGTGATAGGTTCAATTCCCAGGTGCCACATCCTGTTGGTAGCTGTAGATAAAAGTGAATAAGTCATTTTGGGATTGAGAAGTGACATAAGCAAGATCCAAACCCATCTACCAGATTGAACTAGAAAATTATTTAATGCTTGCTAGGTCCTGTTTTCTCCAACAATGGTAAATGGGACGTTCCTGACCCTATAATTTTAACGCTCCACCTTATTCAGGACAAATAAAGACCGAAGTAACTACTACAATTTAACACAGTCCGTGTGGCATTGTGTCGGGCAGCTTTATTGATTAAACCATTTATGAAACAAGAGACGGGAGAGCAAGCGTGAAAAGGGGTTCGAGATTGGTGTGACAGATTTAAGGCTGATGGGAAATCCAATCTACACACATAACATCCTCAAGGGGACAGAAAACTACTAGAGGACATCGGTGTCCACAATCAGAGATGGCCGAGATCACGCAGTCTGTGTGAAATAACCGAGTATTTCAGAAAGATCAACTCCATCTGAAGATTTGAGAAAGAGCGTCAAAAACATCAGTGAATATATATAAAGGTGTTGTTACACTCCATAACACATGTGAATGTGGAAGGGAAATTGATTTAATTTTGCAGTGTCTACTAGAAAAAAAAACATCAGAGGTTCATTAACTGCAAATTGAATCTTTCAATTCATCAAACACGCCTTCATTTATAATCACACATTTTAGGCCTTGTTGCTTCAAAGTATTTAGCAAGCATGCAAATCAATCAATGTCTTATTTTTTAGTACACAGCATTGTCTGGAACCTAGTTAGTTGTCTACCTAGACAGCATTTTTAGTACCATATCCCTGATGCAAAGGCCAATCCCTATCTATCTATCTATCTATCTATCTATCTATCTATCTATCTATCTATCTATCTATCTATCTATCTATCTATCTATCTATCTATCTATCTATCTATCTTGTTGGTTTGTTTGTATTTTACAAATTGTTTACTCAATTCACTAACTAAAAAGCCATTCCAATATTTTTTGATAATTTTAGCATTTTACACAATGTTTACTCAAGACACTAACTAAAACTAACTAATAACTAACTTTTTTTTTTTTTATAAGCTATGTGTTATGGAATGTTTATACTAAAATGTACTAACAAAAAAAAAAAAATTTATTACAGTTTTTTTTTTGATAAGCTATTTGTTTTATGGAATGTTTATAATAAAATTCACTAACTAAATAATGTTTATAATAAAATTCACTAACTAAATAAAGAAAGCCATTTCATTTTATTTTCATTTTTATTTTATTTCTTATTTATAGATTTATTTATTCAAATTCACTAAATAAATAAAGGGCCATACCAACTTCCTTTGTAATAATCTTAATATTTTTCACAATGTTTACAATAAATAAATAAATGAATAAAAAGGGTTCCCTTCAAATGTCTTTCTTTCTTTTTAAGCTTATTATTTTACATAACGTTTATGTCACGGTGCGTGTAGCAAATGCAAAGTCTTTAATTATAATCCACAGGCAGGGCAATACACAGACAGGAATGGCAGGAACACACGCACACACTGGGTAACCTTGAAGCTGGACAAGGAACACTGAAACCAAACCAACTAATAAAGGGGTGCTAATTACAAAGACAGGTGCAGGGAATACCACTAATGACAGGAAGACCAAATATGGGTATATGGGAGAAACCAAGACAGACAGAATGATGGGGGTGTTTCATTACTCTCCCCTCCCAGAAGGTGCGACTTCACGCCATAGAATGATGGGAGACATGACTAAAGGGGACTGGTAGGCGGAACAACAGGATGGAGAGGGCTGGAGAAAACAAAATCTATGCAGGAGGAGGTTTCGGCAGAGGACAGACTCCCGGGAGGAGGACGATCAGCAGAGTCCAGGGAGGATTCGACGGAGGGAGGAGCCAAGGAGGAAACAGAACAGTTCAGGGTGGGGACGACAGAGAAAAGAGCCAAGGAGAAGACAAAACAGTCCTGGGTGGTGATGACGTAGGGAGGAGCCAAAGAGGAGACAGAAGGCATCCGGAGCAGGAGGAGCCAGGTGAGTCCCAGGCCACAGCCCTGATGATGGCCCACGGCGGAGCCTACGGAAGGAGGTGCCATGGTGGAGAAAGGGCTGACGACTCCAGGGGGCTGACCGACGGAGGCGGAGCAGGTGGCGTTGGAGCCCAAGATGGAGACGGAGAGCTGAAGATCCTGGGCGATACAGAGGATCCGGAGGGCCAAGGTGGAGCCCAAGGCTCTGGTGACCGAGGTGGAGATCCAGAGATCTGCGCCGGAGCCAGAGGGGCTGTCAGGAGACAGCGGTGGCATGGCAGATGCAGCATGGATGAATGGAGGAAGCAAGGGAGGGGTGGGAAACCCAGGCAGGCAGGTAGTTCATGACAGGTAGATAGTTTGGTATTGAAATCTATTAAGTCCCCAGAGTCCTGTGTTTGCTCACCCTCAGTGGTGGTGCAGTGGAGGGGGCTTTCTGTAGCTCCCTGATGCTCCACTGATACTTCCACCATCGCGGGCATTGTGGCCGGCTCTCGCACCTGATCAGACATAATGTGCTCAGGCTTTGCGGCGATCGTTTGCTCTGTTGCTCTCTGTCCGCGGTGGGCTCAGTCTCTGGCTCCTTGTTTCGGGGTGATGGTTGGCTGGGCTCTGGGTCTGAAGTGGGGCTGGTGTTGTCCTCCACGGTCCGAGAAGATCTGTTGGACACCAGCACCCACTCAATATAGTCCACGAGGCTCTCCCAAGGACCATCCCTGGACAGCTGCGCTTTAATGGCGGTGTTCAGTCCAGCACGATAGAACGTAAAGAGGCTGCTGTCCTAGTAGTGAGTCATGGGGTGAGGAACACAAAGCCTTTGGTGTGGTCCTCGAGAGAGCGATTCCCCTGCTCCAGGAGAAGGAGGAGGACAGACGGGTAATCCATGATGGGAGAAACAAACAAAACAAACACTGAAAAAAACAAAAAAATAAATGTGGGGTAGCACGTTGTCTTTACACTGTTTTGGTCCGGCTTTCTGTCACGGTGCACGTAGGAAGGCGCAACACGAAGTCGAAGCAAATGCAAAATTATAATACACAGGCAGAGCAATACAGTTTACTTAGTTTAATTTGATGAATGAATGAATGAATGAATGGAAATAAAGCTATTTTATTGATTTTTAAATGTAATATTTTATCAATTTTATTGATTTTGTCTTACTACCTTTCTAGGCCTTGAACGTGTCAGTTGTATTACTGTCTAAACAAGGTCAGAAAGCTCTTTTATTTCATCAAAAATATCTTAATTTCTGTTGTAAAGATGAACAAAGGTCTTACAGGTTTGCAACGACATGAGGGTGAGTAATAAATGACAGAATTTTCATTTTTGGGTGAGCTATCCCTTTAAGATGTGCTACATCCTGCATGTATGTTGAATGTCAAGTCCACACGGCAGTCCTGTGTCGCTTCACTGCAGGGTCAATGACCTGTGTCTGTAAGCTCTGCTGGCAGGACAATGAACCAAACACAGTTCACAAAGAAAAATGAAGTTGTGCTCAGGGTTGTTGAGCAATAGGACAGTGATCCTGAGCAGCATTCATAAGTTATGAATACAGGATGGCAGAAGCGAATACAGCCTGCCCAAAGTCATTTCATTCATTAGCATAGATTTTCCACAGCCATTTCCTTCTGTTTGATCTGAGAACACGGATAATGTTTATGTTAATTAACCGACTCTACAACCACAAAACCTGAGAAACGAGTCTCTGCATTTAAACTAAAACCAGCCAGACACTATGATTATGACACATAATAATGTATGCTATATATATATAGCATACATTATTATGTGTCATAATCATCTTTTTTTTTAAGTGTAAAGAGAGAAAAAGAGAGAGAAATGTAATAGATTACTATATATCACATGTGTTTTTTTACATCTTTTACATATTCAGGCATTTTCGGTTGAGGCTAAAAGCAGATAATGCTGAATCTGACTGCAGGGTGTAAATCACAGCTGGAGTGGGAGAGAGAACATTGCTTTTATTGCCATTCCAAATTATGCAAACGATTAGTTGAATGAAATAATTGTGAGGCCCAGCAAACTGGCAAACCGATAGTTGGCTGTCACTTGGAAGAGGAAATACCATCAGGAGGGAAATGCAAGGTGAAATAATAATAGAATATAAAGCTGGAACTGACTGTGAGGAAAAACAGACCGAAATATGATGAGCTGATCACATGATATTAGCAGATTCATATAGATGAAAACAGGATGAATGTCTACAGAATACATTTTATACATGAAATTCATTCTTTATGTTTATATAAATATATATGTTATTATTCGATAATTTAAGGTTATATTTTATATAAATAAATATGTTACTATTCTTAAGCAAAACTAAAACCACTTATATATATAAAATATATACCATATATATATATATATATATATATATATATATATATATAAATTATTAATATAATATATACATTTTTAATATATAAAAAATAATTTAAAAGAAGTTATTAATTAATTACACTCAAGCTAAAAATTTGAAATAAAATAAAAAATAATCTATATATATATTTTTTTCAACTAATACAAATAAAAACAAAATGTCTAAAACTTTCATTCAAATAAAAATGAACTGAAAATATAAAGATAACAATATAAAATAACAATTTCAAAAAATTTACAAAAACTATAACTTTATTTTATATTCATACATAAAATTAAGTAAATAATAAAGGGGTTATTACTATGAATATTATTGAAAAAGTGTTATTAATTTTAAATAAATTACATTAATTAAATTTTAAAATAGCTAACATTTTATTTCAAATAATTGAAAAATATAACAATAAATAAAAATTAAAAAATAAAACAATAAATAAATAAATGTTTATTTCAGCTAGTTATCAAGGTACACTCAAACTAAAAATAAAAAATAAACACTGCATAGATATATTTTTTAAATAACAAAGTAAAATAATATAAAAATAACAAACTAAAACTATTTATTTATTATTATTAATTTTATTATTATAAAACTGAAAAATTTATTAAATTTGAACTGAAAATAAAACCATTACTTGAAATAAAATAAACATCAACTGAAATAAAATAAAATATCTAAAATATAGTAATAAATGTATTAATCTTATTTTATTTCAGCTATTTGCCACATTTCTATATTTTGTTTATTTTAACTTAAGGTACTTAAATAACTAAATAAGCCAAAATCAAAAGCTAAAACTATACAGACATGTTAATGAAGTCTAACAATATGAACAGAAATGCTGCTGAGTGTGAAAAAAAAAAAAAAAACATGACTGACTAACCAACTGATAAAATTAGATGTATAAAAGGTGGAACGTAAATTTCACACTTGGCGAATGAGCAGATTCATTTGATCTCACAACGAGCCGGCGAGTAATCAGCTTGTTTTAGCAGCCCTAAAAAAAGATGAGAGAAAATCAGCCATGCAAGACAGACCTGCCCGAAGCAGCCGTTTTACACACAGACCGTAGTAAAGAGACAGTCAGTAATTCACTCAGAAAGCTGCCTTTTAAAAGGTCAAACATGCTTTAAACACAGTTCAGCCTGGAGAAAGAATCACAGACACATAACCTACTGTTAATACAGACATGAACTCATATTCACAGTCTGAAACTGTCATGCAATCAAAATAATAAAATAATAATATCACTGACATGACATAAATATACTACGCAGTCACTTAAACGCCAGTGTTGAAATTATGAGAGTAAAGCTGAAATATATTACGAGAATACAATTTACATTTTTTCAAAAATAAAGTTGAAATCACAAGAATAAAGTCAAAGTTACAAAAATAAAGTAAAGTTGAAATATTACAAGAATAAAATCAATATATTTAGAGAATAAAATCGATAATATTACGAGAATAAAGTGAAAATTACAAGAATAAAGTTGAAATTTTTAGAAAATATAGTCGAAATATTTTGAGAATAAAATAGAAATATAACAAGAATGAAGTCAAAATATTTTGAGAATACAGCTGAAATATTCAGAGAATAAAATCGAAATATTTTGAGAATAAAATATAAACCAAAAAATTAAGTCGAAATTACGAGAATAAAGTTGAAATATTTAGAGAATAAAATCGAAATATAACAAGAATGAAGTCAAAATATTTAGAGAATACAGTTGAATTTATGAAAATAGTCAAAATATTTAGAGAATAAAGTTGAAATATTTAGAGAATAAAATCGAAATATTCAGAGAATAAAATCGAAATATTTTGAGAATAAAATATAAATAAAAAAATAAAGTCGAAATCACGAGAATAAAGTTGAAATACTACAATATATATTATGAGAATATAATATAAATTTTTCAAAAAAATACGAGAAAAGGCAAAATTTTATTATGAGCATAAAATCGATATATTACAAGAATAAAGTAAAAATTACAAGAATAAATCGAAATTATGAGAATAAAGTCAAAATATTTAGAGCATAAAGTCGAAATTACAAGAATAAAATCTAAATTATGAGAATACAGTCAAAATTACAAGAATAAAGTCAAAATATTTAGAGAATAAAGTCAAAATTACAAGAACAAAGTCAAAATATTTAGAGAATAAAGTCAAAATTACAAGAATAAAATCAAAATATTTAGAGAACAAAGTCAAAATTACAAGAATAAAGTTAAAATATTACAAGAATAAAGTCGAAATATTTTTTAAATAAAGTCAAATTTTTTTGAGAATAAGGTCGATATTACGAAAATAAAGTCTAAATATTACGAGAATAAAGTCAAAATATTTTGAAAACAAAATCAAAATTACAAGAGTAAAGTTGAAATACTTTATGAAATATAGTCTATATAAAATATAGTCGAAATATATCAACTTTACTCTTGTTGAGAATAAAGTGGAAATTACAAGAATAAAGTCAAAATATTACAAAAATAAAATAGATTTTTTCTAAAATAAAGTCACAATTACGAGAATAAAGTCAAAATATTTTGAGAATAAAGTCGAAACTACAAGAAAACTTGAATTATTTAGAGAATAAAGTCAAAAGTACAAGAGTAAAGTTAAAATATTATGAGAATAAAGTTGAAATATTATGAGAATAAAGTCAAAATATTTTGAAAATAAAGTTGAAATTATGAGAATAAATTCAAAATATTTTGAGAATAAAGTCGAAATATTTCGAGAATAAAGTCGAAACTACAAGAAAACTTGAAATATTTAGAGAATAAAGTCAAAATTACAAGCGTAAAGTTAAAATATTATGAGAATAAAGTTGAAATATTATGAGAATAAAGTCGAAATATTTTGAAAATAAAGTTGAAATTATGAGAATAAAGTCAAAATATTTTGAGAATAAAGTCGAAATATTTCGAAAATAAAGTCAAAATATTTCGAGAATAAAGTCGAAATATTCAGAGAATAAAGTAAAAATATTTTGAAAATAAAGTCAAAATTACAAGCGTAAAGTTAAAATATTATGAGAATAAAGTTAAAATATTATGAGAATAAAGTCAAAATATTTTGAAAATAAAGTTGAAATTATAAGAATAAATTCAAAATATTTTGAGAATAAAGTCGAAATATTTCGAAAATAAAGTCAAAATATTTCGAGAATAAAGTCGAAACTACAAGAAAACTTGAATTATTTAGAGAATAAAGTCAAAATTACAAGCGTAAAGTTAAAATATTATGAGAATAAAGTTGAAATATTATGAGAATAAAGTCAAAATATTTTGAAAATAAAGTTGAAATTATAAGAATAAATTCAAAATATTTTGAGAATAAAGTCGAAATATTTCGAAAATAAAGTCAAAATATTTCGAGAATAAAGTCGAAACTACAAGAAAACTAATTATTTAGAGAATAAAGTCAAAATTACAAGCGTAAAGTTAAAATATTATGAGAATAAAGTGAAATATTATGAGAATAAAGTTGAAATATTATGAGAATAAAGTCAAAAATATTTTGAAAATAAAGTTGAAATTATAAGAATAAATTCAAAATATTTTGAGAATAAAGTCGAAATATTTCGAAAATAAAGTCAAAATATTTCGCGAATAAAGTTGAAATTACGAGAATAAATTCAAAATATTTAGAGCATAAAGTCAAAATTACGAAAATAAAGTCAAAATATTTCGAGAATAAGGTCGAAATTAGAAAGCTAAATAAGAAAAAAAAAAAGCAAAATAGAAAAAATAGAGAAACATCTCCAACCTGTTGGTAGTTGAATGAATGACAAACACTGAAGCTTTAAATCAGTTGAGAGGTGTGTGAATGAATGTAGCTGTCCATTTCTCACAGCTGACATTATCATTAGTTCTCATGTCTGTTAAAGTGACACATTCTTATGGATTTGTATTGAAGGTATGAGATGATTATGGATATAATGCGGCAGACGCTGATAAGTGTTTCGTCAGCGCTATCAGGAGCCGGCAGATGTTCACTGCTGAACAGAGAAAAGCAGCTTTCCTTTATTTTTCACTCTGACTTCTTGAAATTTCATTAGGAACTGATAGTGAGAGTGCTTTATCTCTGTTGAGTTGAATGCTGCTTTAAAAGCAGACTTGTCTGTTTTTTAATGCGTTTTTGTTGAGAAATGTACTGTGTTAAACTCAACAACAGAACACACACACACATACATACATATACAAAACTACCTGATGTGCATTTGAGTTGATTACCATATCTAATAATCAATAGCAGTTGAATATAGGTTTTATAGTATTATGAAAATGTATGACGAAAGGGTTTCCTTTATAGTTTATAACATTATTTGGGAGCGATTTTTTCTTAAGAAGCCAGATTTAATTCTTAATTAAAGCTGCAAGCAGCGATGAACGGGCCCTCGCACCCGGGCTCACCGCCGACCGATGGCTTTAGGAAAACAGCAAATGGTGGGTAGTATGCTTTTAATACAGTAAAAATAGGAGAAATATGTCAAAGTCACTTAAATGTGCCAAATTTCCTGCTGCCAGCTGGTGGCGCTATGCATATAACTGATTATTGGCATGTAGATGTGTTCAGGCCACCACTTTCATCAAACATATGAAGTTTGGTGCAGATTGACTTTGGTATGTTTGAGTTAGTGCAAGATATGATATATCCTGCTGCCAATAGGTGGCGCTATAATAATATCTGTATATTGGCCTTTAGATGTCTTCAGGCCAGGACTCTTACCAAACATGTGAAGTTTGAGGCAGATCGGACATTTTATGGCTGAGTTATAACAACTTTTATGTCCATGGCGAAACATCAAACTTTGTCAGGCCGCCATGGACACGCCCTTTAACGAAAACTCAAGATCTTCACAATTTAACATCTCTAAGGCCTCGAGATCAGACTGACCAAATATAATGTTAATATCATTAAATCTCTAGGAGGAGTTTGGTACAAGTCATTTCCTGTTGCCAACAGGTGGCGCTGTGATTATAATAGAATATAGGCCTTCAGATTGGTTCAGGCCAGGACTCTTATCGAACATGTGAAGTTTGAGGCAAATCGGACATTTTATGGCTGAGTTATAACAAGATTTATATCCATGGCGAGACCACGAAATTTGCCAGGCCGCCACGGACACGCCCTTCAACGAAAACTCAAGATCTTCGCAATTTAACATCGCTAAAGCCTTTTTATTAGACTGACCGATTTTGGTGTTGATCTGATTAAATCTCCAGGAGGAATTTGTTGCAGAGTACAGCATGTCACTTCCTGGTGCCTGCAGGTGGCGCTATGAGTAAAACTGAATATGGGCATGTAGATGTCTTCAGGTCAGGAGTGTTATCACACATGTGAAGTTTGGGGCAGATCGGGCATTTTATGCCTGAGTTATAGCAACTTCCTTTTTCATGGCGAAGCATCGAAATTTGCGAGGCCGCCACGGACACGCCCTCTGATGAAAACTCTAGATCTTCGCAATTTAACGTCACAAAGGGCTTTAGATTAGACTCAGCAAATTTGGCGTTGATCCGAATAAATCTCTAGGAGGAGTTCGTTCAAGTATGACGCCTGAAAATGGCAAAAATGACACAAAATTTGCTGAGAAAATTAAAAATAACCGACTTCCTGTTGGGTGTCAAATTTTGCTCCAAGAGGCTTTTTTGTAGGTATTGGTGAGTTACATGTGTGTACCGATTTTCGTGCATGTACGTGAATCACAACTGAAAGCGCACACCGCGGAACGTGTAAAGGTGGCGCTATCGAGCCATTTTGACACACCCATCTCTGAACCCCATATCAGACGTCCATTTTCGCCAGGTTTGATGTGTGTGCAAAGTTTCATGAGTTTTCGGGTATGTTTAGGCCCTCAAAAATGTGATTCATTCCGGAGAAGAAGAATAATAATAATTAAAGCTGCAAGCAGCGATGAACGGGCCCTCGCACACGGGCTCACCGCCGACCGGTGGCTTTAGGAACACAGCAAACGGTGGGCTGTATGCTTTTAATACAGTAATTGTAGGAAAAATAGATCAAAGTCACTTAAATGTGCCAAACTTCCTGCTGCCAGCTGGTGGCGCTATACCTATAACTGATTATTGGCATGTAGATGTGTTCAGGCCAGCACTTTCATCAAACATATGAAGTTTGGTGCAGATTGACCTTGGTATGTGTGAGTTAGTGCAAGATATGATATATCCTGCTGCCAATAGGTGGCGCTATAATAATATCTGTATATTGGCCTTTAGATGTCTTCAGGCCAGGACTTTTACCAAACATGTGAAGTTTGAGGCAGATCGGACATTTTATGGCTGAGTTATAACAACTTTTATGTCCATGGCGAAACATCAAACTTTGTCAGGCCGCCATGGACACGCCCTTTAACGAAAACTAAAGATCTTCACAATTTAACATCTCTAAGGCCTCTGGATCAGACTGACCAAATATAATGTTGATATCATTAAATCTCTAGGAGGAGTTTGGTACAAGTCATTTCCTGTTGCCAACAGGTGGCGCTGTGATTATAATAGAATATAGGCCTTCATATTGGTTCAGGCCAGGACTCTTATCGAACATGTGAAGTTTGAGGCAAATCGGACATTTTATGGCTGAGTTATAACAAGTTTTATATCCATGGCGAGACCTCGAAATTTGTCAGGCCGCCACGGACACGCCCTTTACTGAAAACTCAAGATCTTCACAATTTAACATCGCTACGGCCTTTATATTAGACTGACCGATTTTGGTGTTGATCTGAATAAATCTCTAGGAGGAGTTGGTTGTAGAGTACAGCATGACACTTCCTGTTGCCTGCAGGTGGCGCTATGACTATAACTGAATATGGGCATCTAGATATCTTCAGGTCAGGAGTGTTATCACACATGTGAAGTTTGGGACAGATAGGACATTGTATGCCTGAGTTATAGCAACTTCCTTTTTCATGGCGAAACATCGAAATTTGCGAGGCCGCCACGGACACGCCCTCTGATGAAAACTCTAGATATTCACAATTTAACGTCACAAAGGGCTTTAGACTAGACTCTGTAAATTTGGCGTTGAACCGAATAAATCTGTAGGAGGAGTTCGTTCAAGTACGACGCCTGAAAAAGGCAAAAATGACACAAATTTTGCTGAGAATATTAATATTAACCGACTTCCTGTTGGGTTCCGGATTTTGTTCCAAGAGGCTTTTTTGTAGGTATTGGTGAGTTACATGTGTGTACCGATTTCGGTGCATGTACGTGAATCACAGCTGAAAGCGCACACCGCTGAACGTCTAAAGGTGGCGCTGTCGAGCCATTTTGCCACACCCACTTCTGAAACCCAAATCAGACGTAAATTTTCGCCAGGTTTGATGTGTGTGCAAAGTATTGTGAGTTTTCGGGAATGTTTAGGTCCTCTAAAATGCGATTCACTTTGGAGAAGAATAATAATAATAATAATAATAATAATAATTAAAGCTGCAAGCAGCGATGAACGGGCCCTCGCACCCGGGCTCACCGCCGACCGGTGGCTTTAGGAAAACAGCAAACGGTGGGCAGTATGCTTTTAATACAGTAAATGTAGGAAAAATAGATCAAAGTCACTTAAATGTGCCAAACTTCCTGCTGCCAGCTGGTGGCGCTATGCCTATAACTGATTATTGGCATGTAGATGTGTTCAGGCCAGCACTTTCATCAAACATATGACGTTTGGTGCAGATCGACCTTGGTATGTTTGAGTTAGTGAAAGATATGATATATCCTGCTGCCAACAGGTGGCGCTATGATAATATTTGAATATTGGCCTTTAGATGTCTTCAGGCCAGGACTCTTACCAAACCTGTGAAGTTTGAGGCAGATCGGATATTTTATGGCTGAGTTATAACAACTTCTATGTCCATGGCGAAACGTCAAATTTTGTCAGGCCACCACGGACACGCCCTTTGACGAAAACTCAAGATCTTCGCAATTTAACATCTGTAAGGCCTCTAGATCAGACTGACCAAATATAATGTTGATATCATTAAATCTCTAGGAGGAGTTTGATACAAGTCATTTCCTGTTGCCAACAGGTGGCGCTGTGATTATAATAGAATATTGGCCTTCAGATGTGTTCAGGCCAGGACTCTTATCGAATATGTGAAGTTTGAGGCTAATTGGACATTTTATGGCTGAGTTATAACAAGTTTTATATCCATGGCGAGAACTCGAAATTTGTCAGGCCGCCACGGACACGCCCTTCAACGAAAACTCAAGATCTTCGCAATTTAACATCACTAAAGCCTTTATATTAGACTGACCGATTTTGGTGTTGATCTGTATAAATTTCTAGGAGGAGTTTGTTGCAGAGTACAACATGACACTTCCTGTTGCCAGCAGGTGGCGCTATGACTATAACTGAATATGGGCATGTAGATGTCTTCAGGTCAGGAGTGTTATCACACATGTGAAGTTTGGGACAGATCGGACATTTTATGCCTAAGTTATAGCAACTTCCTTTTTCATGGCGAAACATCGAAATTTGCGAGGCCGCCACGGACACGCCCTCCGATGAAAACTCTAGATCTTCACAATTTAACGTCACAAAGGGCTTTAGATTAGACTCACCAAATTTGGTGTTGATCGGAATAAATCTCTAGGAGGAGTTCGTTCAAGTATGACACCTGAAAATGGCAAAAATGACACAAATTTTGCTGAGAAAATTAATAATAACCGACTTCCTGTTGGGTTTCGGATTTTATCTCAAGAGGCTTTTTTGTAGGTATTGGTGTGTTACATATGTGTACCGATTTTTGTGCATGTACGATAATCACAGCTGAATGCGCACACCGCGGAACGTGTAAAGGTGGCGCTATTGAGCCATTTTGCCACACCCACTTCTGCAACCCATATCAGATGTCCATTTTCGCCAGGTCTGATGTGTGTGCAAAGTTTTGTTAGTTTTCGGGTATGTTTAGGCCCTCAAAAATGCGATTCATTCCGGATAAGAATAATAATAATAATAATTAAAGCTGCAAGCAGCGATGAACGGGCCCTCGCACCCGGGCTCACCGCCGACCGGTGGCTTTAGGAAAACAGCAAATGGTGGGTAGTATGCTTTTAATACAGTAAAAATAGGAGAAATATGTCAAAGTCACTTAAATGTGCCAAATTTCCTGCTGCCAGCTGGTGGCGCTATGCATATAACTGATTATTGGCATGTAGATGTGTTCAGGCCACCACTTTCATCAAACATATGAAGTTTGGTGCAGATTGACCTTGGTATGTTTGAGTTAGTGAAAGATATTATATATCCTGCTGCCAACAGGTGGCGCTATGATAATATCTGAATATTGGCCTTTAGGTGTCTTCAGGCCAGGACTCTTACCAAACCTGTGAAGTTTGAGGCAGATCGGACATTTTATGGCTGAGTTATAACAACTTCTATGTCCATGGCGAAACATCAAACTTTGTCAGGCCGCCACAGACACGCCCTTTAACGAAAAGTCAAGATCTTCGCAATTTAACATCTTTAAGGGCTCTAGATCAGAATGACCAAATATAATGTTAATATCATTAAATCTCTAAGAGGAGTTTGATACAAGTCATTTCCTGTTGCCAACAGGTGGCGCTGTGATTATAATAGAATGTTGGCCTTGAGATGTGTTCAGGCCAGGACTCTTATCGAATATGTGAAGTTTGACGCAAATCGGACATTTTATGGCTGAGTTATAATAAGTTTTATATCCATGGCGAGACCTCGAAATTTGTCAGGCCGCCACGGACACGCCCTTTACCGAAAACTCAAGATCTTTACAATTTAACATCGCTAAGGCCTTTATATTAGACTGACCGATTTTGGAGTTGATCTGTATAAATCTCTAGGAGGAGTTGGTTGTAGAGTACAGCATGACACTTCCTGTTGCCTGCAGGTGGCGCTATGACTATAACTGAATATGGGCATGTAGATGTCTTCAGGTCAGGAGTGTTATCACACATGTGAAGTTTGGGACAGATCGGACATTTTATGCCTAAGTTATAGCAACTTCCTTTTTCATGGCGAAACATCGAAATTTGCGAGGCCGCCACGGACACGCCCTCCGATGAAAACTCTAGATCTTCACAATTTAACGTCACAAAGGGCTTTAGATTAGACTCACCAAATTTGGTGTTGATCGGAATAAATCTCTAGGAGGAGTTCGTTCAAGTATGACACCTGAAAATGGCAAAAATGACACAAATTTTGCTGAGAAAATTAATAATAACCGACTTCCTGTTGGGTTTCGAATTTTATCTCAAGAGGCTTTTTTGTAGGTATTGGTGTGTTACATGTGTGTACCGATTTTTGTGCATGTACGATAATCACAGCTGAATGCGCACACCGCGGAACGTGTAAAGGTGGCGCTATTTAGCCATTTTGCCACACCCACTTCTGCAACCCATATCAGACGTCCATTTTCGCCAGGTCTGAAGTGTGTGCAAAGTTTCGTTAGTTTTCGGGTATGTTTAGGCCCTCAAAAATGCGATTCATTCCGGATAAGAATAATAATAATAATAATAAACGGAGCAGATTCAATAGGGTCCTCACACCATCGGTGCTCGGGCCCTAATAATAATAATTAAAGCTGCAAGCAGCGATGAACGGGCCCTCGCACACGGGCTCACCGCCGACCGGTGGCTTTAGGAACACAGCAAATGGTGGGTAGTATGCTTTTAATACAGTAAAAATAGGAGAAATATGTCAAAGTCACTTAAATGTGCCAAATTTCCTGCTTCCAGCTGGTGGCGCTATGCCTATAACTGATTATTGGCATGTAGATGTGTTCAGGCTGGCACTTTCATCAAACATATAAAGTTTGGTGCAGATTGACCTTGGTATGTTTGAGTTAGTGAAATATATGATATATCCTGCTGCCAACAGGTGGCGCTATGATAATATCTGAATATTGGCCTTTAGGTGTCTTCAGGCCAGGACTCTTACAAAACCTGTGAAGTTTGAGGCAGATCGGACATTTTATGGCTGAGTTATAACAACTTCTATGTCCATGGCGAAACATCAAACTTTGTGATGCCGCCACGGACACGCCCTTTAACGAAAACTCAAGTTCTTCGCAATTTAACATCTCTAAGACCTCTAGATCAGACTGACTGAAGATAATGTTGATATCATTAAATCTCTAGGAGGAGTTTGCTACAAGTAATTTCCTATTGCCAACAGGTGGCGCTGTGATTATAATAGAATATTGGCCTTCAGATGTGTTCAGGCCAGGACTCTTATCGAACATGTGAAGTTTGAGGCAAATCGGACATTTTATGGCTGAGTTATAACAAGTTTTATATCCATGGCGAGACCACGAAATTTGCCAGGCCGCCACGGACACACCCTTCAACGAAAACTCAAGATCTTCACAATTTAACATCGTTAAAGCCTTTTTATTAGACTGACCGATTTTGGTGTTGATCTGATTAAATCTTTTGGAGGAGTTTGTTGCAGAGTACAGCATGACACTTCCTGGTGCCAGCAGGTGGCGCTATGAGTAAAACTGAATATGGGCATGTAGATGTCATCAGGTCAGGAGTGTTATCACACATGTGAAGTTTGGGGCAGATCGGGCATTTTATGCCTGAGTTATAGCAACTTCCTTTTTCATGGCGAAGCATCGAAATTTGCGAGGCCGCCACGGACACGCCCTCCCATGAAAACTCTAGATCTTCGCAATTTAACGTCACAAAGGGCTTTAGATTAGACTCACCAAATTTGCCGTTGATCCGAATAAATCTCTAGGAGGAGTTCGTTCAAGTACGACGCCTGAAAATGGCAAAAATTACACAAATTTTGCTAAGAAAATAAAAAATAACCGACTTCCTGTTGGGTGTCAAATTTTGCTCCAAGAGGCTTTTTTGTAGGTATTGGTGAGCTACATGTGTGTACCGATTTTCGTGCATGTACGTGAATCACAACTGAAAGCGCACACCGCGGAACGTGTAAAGGTGGCGCTATCGAGCCATTTTGCCACACCCACTTCTGCAACCCATATCAGACGTAAATTTTCGCCAGGTCTGATGTGTGTGCGAAGTTTCATGAGTTTTCGGGTATGTCTAAGCCCTCAAAAATGCGATTCATTTTGGAGAATAATAATAATAATAATAATAATTAAAGCTGCAAGCAGCGATGAACGGGCCCTCGCACACGGGCTCACCGCCGACCGGTGGCTTTAGGAACACAGAAAATGGTGGGTAGTATGCTTTTTATACAGTAAAAATAGGAGAAATATGTCAAAGTCACTTAAATGTGCCAAATTTCCTGCTGCCAGCTGGTGGCGCTATGCCTATAACTGATTATTGGCATGTAGATGTGTTCAGGCCACCACTTTCATCAAACATATGAAGTTTGGTGCAGATTGACCTTGGTATGTTTGAGTTAGTGAAAGATATGATATATCCTGCTGCCAACAGGTGGCGCTATGATAATATCTGAATATTGGCCTTTAGGTGTCTTCAGGCCAGGACTCTTACCAAACCTGTGAAGTTTGAGGCAGATCGGACATTTTATATCTGAGTTATAACAACTTCTATGTCCATGGCGAAACATCAAACTTTGTCACGCCGCCACAGACACGCCATTTAACGAAAACTCAAGATCTTCGCAATTTAACATCTCTAAGGCCTCTAGATCAGACTGAGCAAATATAAAGTTGATATCATTAAATCTCTAGGAGGAGTTTGCTACAAGTCATTTCCTGTTGCCAACAGGTGGCGCTGTGATTATAATAGAATATTGGCCTTCAGATTTGTTCAGGCCAGGACTCTTATCGAATATGTGAAGTTTGAGGCAAATCGGACATTTTATGGCTGAGTTATAACAAGTTTTATATCCATGGCGAGACCTCGAAATTTGTCAGGCCGCCACGGACACGCCCTTCAACGAAAACTCAAGATCTTCGCAATTTAACATCACTAAAGCCTTTTGCTTAGACTGACCGATTTTGGTGTTGATCTGTATAAATCTCTAGGAGGAGTTTGTTGCAGAGTACAGCATGACACTTCCTGTTGCCAGCAGGTGGCGCTATGACTATAACTGAATATGGACATATAGATGTCATCAGGTCAGGAGTGTTATCACACATGTGAAGTTTGGGACAGATCGGACATTTTATGCCTGAGTTGTAGCAACTTCCTTTTTCATGGCGAAGCATCGAAATTTGCCAGGCCGCCACGGACACGCCCTCTGATGAAAACTCTAGATCTTCGCAATTTAACGTCACAAAGGGCTTTAGATTAAACTCAGCAAATTTGGCGTTGATCCGAATAAATCTCTAGGAGGAGTTCGTTCAAGTACGAGGCCTGAAAATGGCAAAAATGACACAAAATTTGCTGAGAAAATTAAAAATAACCGACTTCCTGTTGGGTGTCAAATTTTGCTCCAAGAGGCTTTTTTGTAGGTATTGGTGTGTTACATATGTGTACCGATTTCCGTGCATGTACGTGAATCACAGCTGAAAGCGCACACCGCTGAACGTCTAAAGGTGGCGCTGTCGAGCCATTTTGCCACACCCATCTCTGAAACCCATATCAGACGTAAATTTTCGCCAGGTTTGATGTGTGTGCAAAGTTTCATGAGTTTTCGGGTATGTCTAAGCCCTCAAAAATGCGATTCATTTTGGAGAAGAATAATAATAATAATAATAATAATAATAATTAAAGCTGCAAGCAGCGATGAACGGGCCCTCGCACACGGGCTCACCGCCGACCGGTGGCTTTAGGAACACAGCAAATGGAGGGTAGTATGCTTTTAATACAGTAAAAATATGAGAAATATGTCAAAGTCACTTAAATGTGCCAAATTCCCTGCTGCCAGCTGGTGGCGCTATGCCTATAACTGATTATTGGCATGTAGATGTGTTCAGGCTGGCACTTTCATCAAACATATGAAGTTTGGTGCAGATTGACCTTGGTATGTTTGAGTTAGTGAAAGATATGATATATCCTGATGCCAACAGGTGGCGCTATGATAATATCTGAATATTGGCCTTTAGGTGTCTTCAGGCCAGGACTCTTACCAAACCTGTGAAGTTTGAGGCAGATCGGACATTTTATGGCTGAGTTATAACAACTTCTATGTCCATGGCGAAACATCAAACTTTGTCACGCCGCCACAGACACGCCCTTTAACGAAAACTCAAGATCTTCGCAATTTAACATCTCTAAGACCTCTAGATCAGACTGACCAAATATAATGTTGATATCATTAAATCTCTAGGAGGAGTTTTATACAAGTCATTTCCTGTTGCCAACAGGTGGCGCTGTGATTATAATAGAATATTGGCCTTCAGATGTGTTCAGGCCAGGACTTTAATCGAACATGTGAAGTTTGAGGCAAATCGGACATTTTATGGCTGAGTTATAACAAGTTTTATATCCATGGCGAGACCTCGAAATTTGTCAGGCCGCCACGGACACGCCCTTCAACGAAAACTCAAGATCTTCACAATTTAACATCACTAAGGCCTTTATATTAGACTGACCGATTTTGGTGTTGATCTGTATAAATCTCTAGGAGGAGTTGGTTGTAGAGTACAGCATGACACTTCCTGTTGCCTGCAGGTGGCGCTATGACTATAACTGAATATGGATATGTAGATGTCATCAGGTCAGGAGTGTTATCACACATGTGAAGTTTGGGACAGATTGGACATTTTATGCCTAAGTTATAGCAACTTCCTTTTTCATGGCGAAACATCGAAATTTGCGAGGCCGCCACGGACACGCCCTCCGATGAAAACTCTAGATCTTCACAATTTAGCGTCACAAAGGGCTTTAGATTAGACTCTGAAAATTTGGCGTTGATCCGAATAAATCTCTAGGAGGAGTTCGTTCAAGTACGAGGCCTGAAAATGGCAAAAATGACACAAAATTTGCTGAGAAAATTAAAAATAACCGACTTCCTGTTGGGTGTCAAATTTTGCTCCAAGAGGCTTTTTTGTAGGTATTGGTGTGTTACATGTGTGTACCGATTTTCGTGCATGTACGTGAATCACAGCTGAATGCGCACACCGCGGAACGTGTAAAGGTGGCGCTGTCGAGCCATTTTGCCACACCCACTTCTGCAACCCATATCAGACGTAAATTTTCGCCAGGTCTGATGTGTGTGCGAAGTTTCATGAGTTTTCGGGTATGTCTAAGCCCTCAAAAATGCGATTCATTTTGGAGAAGAATAATAATAATAATTAAAGCTGCAAGCAGCGATGAACGGGCCCTCGCACACGGGCTCACCGCTGACCGGTGGCTTTAGGAACACAGCAAATGGTGGGTAGTATGCTTTTAATACAGTAAAAATAGGAGAAATATGTCAAAGTCACTTAAATGTGCCAAATTTACTGCCGCCAGCTGGTGGCGCTATGCCTATAACTGATTATTGGCATGTAGATGTGTTTAGGCTACCACTTTCATCAAACATATGAAGTTTGGTGCAGATTGACCTTGGTATGTTTGAGTTAGTGAAAGATATGATATATCCTGCTACCAACAGGTGGCGCTATGATAATATCTGAATATTGGCCTTTAGGTGTCTTCAGGCCAGGACTCTTACCAAACCTGTGAAGTTTGAGGCAGATCGGACATTTTATGGCTGAGTTATAATAACTTCTATGTCCATGGCGAAACATCAAACTTTGTCACGCAGCCACGGACACGCCCTTTAACGAAAACTCAAGATCTTCGCAATTTAACATCTCTAAGGCCTCTAGATCAGACTGACCAAATATAATGTCGATATCATTAAATCTCTAGGAGGAGTTTGATACAAGTCATTTCCTGTTGCCAACAGGTGGCGCTGTGATTATAATAGATTATTGGCCTTCAGATGTGTTCAGGCCAGGACTCTTATCGAATATGTGAAGTTTGAGGCAAATCGGACATTTTATGGCTGAGTTATAACAAGTTTTATATCCATGGCGAGACCTCGAAATTTGTCAGGCCGCCACGGACACGCCCTTCAACGAAAACTCAAGATCTTCACAATTTAACATCACTAAGGCCTTTATATTAGACTGACCGATTTTGGTGTTGATCTGTATAAATCTCTAGGAGGAGTTGGTTGTGGAGTACAGCATGACACTTCCTGTTGCCAGCAGGTGGCGCTATGACTATAACTGAATATGGATATGTAGATGTCATCAGGTCAGGAGTGTTATCACACATGTGAAGTTTGGGACAGATCGGACATTTTATGCCTAAGTTATAGCAACTTCCTTTTTCATGGCGAAACATCGAAAATTGCGAGGCCGCCACGGACACGCCCTCCGATGAAAATTCTAGATCTTCACAATTTAACGTCACAAAGGGCTTTAGATTAGACTCACCAAATTTGCTGTTGATCGGAGTAAATCTCTAGGAGGAGTTCGTTCAAGTACGACGCCTGAAAATGGCAAAAATGACACAAATTTTGCTAAGAAAATTAATAATAACCGACTTCCTGTTGGGTTTCGGATTTTGTCCCAGGAGGCTTTTTTGTAGGTATTGGTGAGTTACATGTGTGTACCGATTTTCATGCATGTACGTGAATCATAGCTGAAAGCGCACACCGCGGAACGTGTAAAGGTGGCGCTATCGAGCCGTTTTGCCACACCCATCTCTGAAACCCATATCAGACATCCATTTTCGCCAGGTTTGATGTGTGTGCAAAGTTTCATGAGTTTTCGGGTATGTTTAGGCCCTCAAAAATGCGATTCATTCCGGAGAAGAAGAATAATAATAATAATTAAAGCTGCAAGCAGCGATGGTAGGGCCCTCGCACTCGGGCTCACCGCCGATCGGTGGCGAATGGTGGGCACTATGCTATTAACTCAGAAAATGTAGGAGGAATATATCAAAGTCATTGATATGTGCCAATCTTCCTTCTGCCAGCTGGTGGCGCTATGCCTATAACTGAATATTGGCATGCAGATGTGTTCAGGCCAGTGCTTTTATCAAACATATGAAGTTTGGTGAAGCTTGAACATGGCATGCTTGAGTGTAAGTCATGACATATCCTGCTGCCAACAGGTGGCGCTATTACAAAATATTGGCTTTTAGATGTCTTCAAGCCAGGCCTATTGGCAAACATGTCAAGTTTGGTGCAAATTGTACATTGCATGCTTAAGTTAGTGTAAAACAAGTAATTTGCTGTTGCCAGCTGGTGGCGCTATGACTATAACTAAATATTGGCATGTAAATGTATTCAGGCCAAGACTCTTATCAAACATATTAAGTTTGGGGCTGATTGGACATTGCATGCCTGAGTTACAGTAACTTCCTGTTTCATTGCATTAAGAGTATGCTTTAGCACTTAGCTAAATGTTGCTAACATGTTTCTAGCATGTTGCTACCCTATTTAACACTTGTTGATATTTTTAAAATGTTGCTTGGCATCCACAACAGTATTAAACATGTGACTTCCTGTTGCCAGCAGGTGGCACTATCACTATAACTGAATATGGGCATGGGCTTGTGTTCAGACCAGGACTCTTATCAAACATATTAAGCTTGGGTCAGATTGGACATTGTATGCATGAGTTACACTTATTTTTCTTTGTATTAATATCATGCTTTAGCTCTCAGCTAAGTGTTGCTAGCATGTTTTAACATGATTCTAACATGATGCTAGCCTATTTAAAACTTGCTAAAGCTTTTTATTATGTTGCTAGGAGTCCGTAACACCATTAAACATCACTTCCTGTTGTCAGCAGGTGGCGCTGTGACTATAACTGAATATGAGCATGTATATATCTTCAGGCCAGGAGTCTTATCAAACGTGAAGTTTGGGGCTGATTGGACATTGCATGTCTGAGTTGCAGTAACTTCCTGTTTTATGTCTTTAACAACATGCTTTAGCACTAAGTAAGTGTTGCTAGCATGTTTGAGTACGTTTTAAACTAGTTTAGCACTCAATGGCTTTTTTAGTGTGTTGCTAATAGTGTGTCACAGTGTTAAACATGTCACTTCCTGTTGACAGTAGGTGGCGCTATAACTATAACTGAATATTGGCATGTAGATATCTTCAGGCCAGGACTGTTATCAAACATGTGAAGTTTGGGGCTGATTGGACATTGCATGCCTGAGTTACAGTAACTTCCTGTTTCATTGCATTAAGACTATGCTTTAGCACTTAGCTAAATGTTGCTAAAATGTTATAGCATGTTTCTAGCATGTTGCTACCCTGTTTAACAGTTGTTGATTTTTTTAAAAATGTTGCTAGGCATCCACAACAGTATTAAACATGTGGCTTCCTGTTACCAGCTGGTGGCGCTATGACTATAACTGAATACGGGCATGGACGTGTGTTTAGGCCAGGATTCTTATCAAACATGTTAAGTTTGGGGCTGATTGGACATGGTATGCCTGAGTTAGAGTAACTTCCTGTTTTATTGTATAATTAGCATGCTTTAGCATATTAGCTAAGTGTTGCTAGCATGCTTTATTATTTTTGTAGCATGTTGAATATTAAGTTTGGGTCAGATTCAACAGTATATACATGAGTTACAGCAATTTCCTTTTGTATTTGTATTAATAGCATGCTTTAGCTCTTAGCTAAGTGTTGCTAGCATGTTTTAGCATGTTTGTAGCATGTTGCTAGCCTATTTAAGACTTGTTAACGCTTTTCAATATGTTGCTAAGAGTCCGTAACAGTGTTAAATATGTAATTTCCTGTTGTCAGCAGGTGGCGCTATGACTATAACTGAATATGGGCACTGACGTGTGTTCAGGACCGGACTGTCATCAAACATGTGAAGTTTGAGGCAGATCGGACATCGTATGCCTGAGTTATAGCAACTTCCTTTTTCATGGCGAAACATCAAAGTTTGTCCGGCCGCCACGGACACGCCCTTCGACGAAAACTCTAAAGCTTCGCAATTTAACATCGCAAAGGCCTTATGATGACACTCAGCAAATTTGAAGATGATCGGATAAAAACTGTAGGAGGAGTTCGTTAAAGTATGAGGCCTGAAAATGGCAAAAACTGCACAAAAATCGTACAGGAAATTCAATATAACGGACTTCCTGTTGGGTTTCGGATGTTGCACCAGGAGACTTTTTTGTAGGTATTGGTGTGTTACATATGTGTACCGAGTTTCGTACATGTACATGAAACGTAGCTCGAGGGGCACTCCGTTGAAATTTTATAGGTGGCGCTATCGAGCCATTTTGCCACACCCACTTTTGAAAACCATATCAGATGTAAATTTTCGCCAGGTCTGATGCGTGTGCAAAGTTTCGTGAGTTTTCGGGCATGTTTAGGCCCTCAAAAAGACTTTTCATTTTGGAGAAGAAGAAGAAGAAGAAGAATAATAATAAACGGAGCAATTCCAATA
This sequence comes from Garra rufa, assembly GCF_049309525.1. NCBI lineage: Eukaryota > Metazoa > Chordata > Actinopteri > Cypriniformes > Cyprinidae > Garra > Garra rufa. The sequence goes on along the minus strand of NC_133367.1, from coordinate 37,172,408 downwards.
GGGTCCTCGCACTGTAGTGCTCGGGCCCTAATAATAAACGAAGCAGATCCAATAGGGTCCTCACACCATCGGTGCTCGGGCCCTAATTAAAGCTGCAAGCAGCGATGACCGGGCCCTCGCCATATGCGCAGTCACCATCCCGATAGCATCAGGAAAACGGTGCCCAGTTGGCACATGCATTCACAGTAACCCTCTGCCAGTTTGGATTTAAAGTTTACAGAATTGAAAGGGTTAATTAAAATCAACACACAGACACATACACACAATATTTAAAATTTTGCCATCCAGTTTAATTTGTTAACATTAACTATATTAGTTAACATGAACAATAATTAAATAGCATTTATTAATGTTAATTAATATTAAGCTAAAAAAAGTATTCATATATTATTAAAAGGTACATTGGTACATTTATTTATATTTGTTAAAAATATTTGTGGGTTCATGTATTAATAATACATAATAAGGGTATTCTTAAGGCATTATAATGAATGCATAATAAATTATAAAAAACCTTATAATATGTTGTATCATCTCATGAGCATTCATAAGAACAGTTTCAATGAATTAGAATTTTTACTTTTTTTATTATAGCTTTTATGAGTATGATTACCTCTTCATAGTTATAATGTATAAGTCTCATATTTTGCCATCTTACTGATGTCACTTTACTTAAATCATACAAAGACCACTTATAAGTAATAATAATAATAATTCTCAAATAGCCATTAGATCAGGTATCAGATCAGATGAATGTATAATATGATCAGTTTAATTATTTTGATGGTACCCGTTAGACAGCTTTTTATAAGTAACTCTGCAACTGCATGTCAGCTAGCAGTAATTATTATTTGTTGTGGTAAATATATGCTAACACTGTATTTAGACAGTTCCCCAAAAGACAAACTGATTATAAGTAACTTTGCAAGAACATGAACCTTCTACTTAGCCTAACATTAAACTAAGTCTACACTGTAAGGAGTGTTAGTTGGTGAGAGTTAGTTGTTAATAGTCAATAGAATAGAGTATAATGTAAACAAAATAAATCTAATATGATATAGTCCATTACAAATGAAGTAGGTTTAAAATGGTGTCTACTGTGTGTTATAAATAATCATAATCTTAAAAGTTATAACCTCTAATATTTAAGTATTATAATGTATGATAATTGTTGTTATGAATATTCATTGAATGATATAATATATTATACGTTTTTTTATAATGCATTATGCATTCATTATAATGCATTAGAAATACCCTTATAATAGGGGCTTCATAGAAAGTGTTACCAAATCAGTGAGAGACAAACAAAACATTTCATAATTTTTCATTAAAAAATAACTAATTTTTTTATGCTTTTTAGTGTTTATTTTAAAATTATGTAAAAGTATTCTGACAGTACAGTACAGTACATAACAACTCCAAATAAATCTATGCATTTGTTTCCTTGTTGCACATTGAGAATGAACAGAATAGGATTAGAGGTAAAAAATATTCCTTATCATACGAGGACCTCTGGTGTTCATCCCTTGTATTACAGTCTTCATTTCTCCCTCTCTCACTTCTGGATACTTTTAATGTTTTTGGGGCCTCTGAGCATGATACAATTTTGATACCAAGCGTATTTTCTAGGAATGATTTGTTCTTCATATATACAAAGTTTTGAAGAGTTGGTATTAGGCACTTTAAAGATATATGAAAATGAATGCTACTTTTTTTTTACTGTGACTTTAAAAAATCACCACATCAACACCATTCAAGATATCCCAAATCCGCTCACAATTTAGCATTTTGAGTATATTCTTATCATGTTGACAAAGTTTGGTGTGAACTTCTTATTTCTGCTTTGTTTAGTATGATTTTATTTACAGCCTGATTTTTCCAAAAATCCACATTCAAATAAAAATAGCCAACTTCCTGTTTATTATAGCTAATGAGTGTTAATTAGAAAGTTGTCCGGCTTGATGAGACCAATATATGTACCGAGTTTGGTGACTGTTGGCAAAACTAAACCCCCAACTTTGGTCAAAAGGTGGCGCTATAGAGTGCCTCCTCCACGCCCATTTATGGGCTTTTATCAGTGTCTAAATATCATTAATACAGATGTGTGTGTTGAGTTTCATGAAATTCTAAGTATTTTAAGTGGCTCGAAAACACAAAAAACTAAAGTTAAAGTTTGACACGTTGCCATGGCAACATGATAAAAGTTATCGATAATGCCCTTCACGGATTGTCATCGGCCGTGTTTCGACATTATTGGGATGAAGTTTGAAGGAAATTGACAAAAATTAAGAGGCTGATTTAAAAGCATTTAGAAAACGTTGCACTTTCTGCTGCCAGTTGGTGGCGCTATAACTTTGACTCATAATAGTCACATCTCTGTGATTGGCTTCATACGATGAACAAACTGCTGAAGTTTGGTCAAAATCAGACAACGTGTGTCAAAGTTATTAGACACTTCCTGTTTCTCATTTCTCGCCATAACTTTGTCGCCCCGCCACGGCCAAACCGTTCGAGATATCCAAAATCCCCTGGCAATTTTGCGTCCCCAATGTCTTGAGGTCATGCTGACCGAGTTTGGTGGCCATCAGTGGAAAGGCTTAGGAGGAGTATTTCAAATTCCATTGCATGTGCTTTTTAGACATCCCTGAATAGCTGACTTCCTGTTAGGCGAAGCACTGACTTTGAGCATGAACGCTGTTCAGACCGATGAGGTCTATATGTGTATGAATTTTGACAATTGTAGGTCATCCGGTGTGTGCTCCAGAGTCCCTGAAAAGTCGCAATTTTTAACGTGATGCCACGCCCCCCCCAGGTGACCCCCCCATGTCAAAGTTTGTCCGGCCCTGATGGCCGCAGGTTCCAATGTGTGTGCAAAGTTTCAAGAGTTTTCGTGTATGTTAAGGGCCCCGAAATGACCCAAAACATTGATGAAATAATAATAATAATAATAATAATAATAATAATTAAAGCTGCAAGCAGCGTTGACCGGGCCCTCGCCGTCTGGCAGTCGCCATCCCGATAGCATCAGGAAAACGGTGCCCAGTTGGCACATGCATTCACAATAACCCTTTGGACTAACCCTAACTGTCTCTCCTCCTGTCTGACTCTTTCTCTTACCACCCATCCCACCTCCTTACACTCAGCCACTTACCACACAAACACACACATAGAGTGCAGAGCAGAGTGAGATCAGATTTGTTTTTTAATTTTCTTTCATTCGTGGAGTTTTGTATAATTATGAAATGAACTGTGTTTAATCAGAATGAATAGTTATTTGTATGAAAAAAGTTTCAAAGAGTTAGGATGCTGCACTTTAAATATATAATAAATCATTGAAAATTGAAAATGGAAAATAAAATTCTAGGCACGCTATCTGCCTCAAAAACACAGGAAACAAATATTTGAATGTATTTTGTATTTTTATTTATTTGCCATGGCAACAGCATTTGATGCATCAGGGACGCCTTTACAGACTCTCATCGGCCGTGTTTTTACATCATTCTGATGAAGTTTGAAGAAAATCGAGTACAAATATATTGTTCGTTGTTCGTTCGTGTGTTAGTTCATTAACCAATGTTAACAAAAGAGACCCTATTTTAAATAGTTACCATGTTTTATGATCTACATCCATTTTTAAATATTATTTTAATGATCTATAAGCATCTGTGAAATAATTATAAACAAATATATTAAAAATAAATACATATTAACTTAGTTGATGTATTTGTTTCTCATTCTAATTAAGTGAACTGAGCAGTATAGTGTCATACTTATAAGATTTTTTATTCTATCAGTGAGATTGTATATATGTATATAAATCATATAATTTTTCCTTAAAAGATTAAAAAAAGATTTTAATGCTCTTTAAGCACCTATACAAAATAATTATGTAAAAGTACACTGACAGTACAGTCTATATCAACTGATTCTATGGATTATTTTCATTCTTATACACTGAGAATGAGCTAAATAGCATTAGAGGTCAAACGATTCCTTATCTTATGAGGACCTCTAGTGTTCATCCCTGGTATTAGAGCTTTAATCTGACAAATTTATGTGACACTTTTAATGTTTTTGGGGCCTCTGAGCATGATAACATTTTGAAACTACACGTATTTCCTAAGAATTTCTTGTTCTTTATATGTAAAAAGTTTTGATGAGTTAGAATAATGCAATTTAAAGATATATGAAAATAACTCTTCATCTTTTTTATTGTTACTTTCATAAATCACCACATCAACACCGTTCAAGATGTCCCAAAGTCGTTCACAATTTAACATCTTCAGTATCTTGGCATCATGTTGACAAAGTTTGGTGTGAACTGTCTGATTCTGCTATGAGTGATATGAATTTATTCACAGCTATATTTAAAAACACAGAAAACAAATGTTAAAGTTTGACATGTTGCCATGGCAACAGCATTTGATGTATCAAGGACCCCTTCACAGATTCTCATCGGCCGTGTTTTGATATTATTCTGATGAAGTTTGAAGCAAATTGAGTAAAATTAAGAGGTTGATTTAAAAGCGTTTTGCAAGCAACACACTTCCTGCTGCCAGTTGGTGGCGCTATAACTTTGACTCATAATAGTCACATCTCTGTGATCGGTATCATACGACGAACAAACTGCTTAAGTTTGGTCAAAATCAGATAAAGTGTGTCAAAATTATTAGACATTTCCTGTTTCTCATTTCTCGCCATAATTTGTCGCTCTGCCAAGGCCAAACCGTTCGAGATACCAAAAATCCCCTGGCAATTTTGCATTCCCAATATCTTGAGATCATGCTGACCGAGTTTGGTGGCCATCGGTGGAAAGGTCTAGGAGGAGTATTTCAAATTCCACAGCTTGATTTTTCCAAAAATCCATATTTAAATAAAAATAGCTGACTTCCTGTTGGTCGTAGCTAATGGGTGTAAATTAGAAAGTTGTCCGGCTTGATGAGTCCAATATATGTACCGAGTTTGGTGACTGTAGGACAAAGTAACCCCCCAACTTTTGTCAAAAGGTGGCGCTATGGAGCGCCTGCTCCACGCCCATTTATGGGCTTTTATCAGTGTTTAACTGTCATTAATACAGATGTGTGTGTTGAGTTTCATGAAATTCTAAGCATTTTAAGTGGCTCAAAAACACAAAAAACTAAAGTTAAAGTTTGACACGTTGCCATGGCAACATGATAAAAGTTATGGATAACGCCCTTCACAGATTCTTATCGGTCGTGTTTTGACATTATTGGGATGAAGTTTGAAGCAAATTGAGTAAAATTAAGAGGCTGAGTTTAAAGCGTTTCAAAAACGTCACGCTTTCTGCAGCCAGTTGGTGGCGCTATAACTTTGACTCATAATAGTCCCATCTCTGTGATCGGCATCAGACGATGAACAAACTGCTGAAGTTTGGTCAAAATCAGACAAAGTATGTCAAAGTTATTAGGCACTTCCTGTTTCTCATTTCTCGCCATAAATTTGTCGCCCCGTCACGGTCAAACCGTTCGAGATATCAAAAATCCCCTGGCAATTTTGCGTCCCCAATGTCTTGAGATCATGCTGACCGAGTTTGGTGGCCATCGGTGGAAAGGCCTAGTAGGAGTATTTCAAATTCCATTGCATGCACTTTTTAGACATCCCTGAATAGCCGACTTCCTGTTTGGCGAAGCACGGACTTTGAGTGTGAAATTTGTTCGGCCCGATGAGGTCTATATGTGTATGAATTTTGGTGACTGTAGGTCAACCGTTGTGCGCTCCAGAGCCCTTCAAAAGTCGCAATTTTTAACGCTGTGCCATGCCCCCCCCAGGTGACCCCCCCATGTCAAAGTCTGTCCGGCCCTGATGGCCGCAGGTTCCAATGTGTGTGCAAAGTTTCAAGAGTTTTCGTGTATGTTAAGGCCCCCGAAATCCCCCAAAACATTGAAAAAAAAATAATAATAATAATAATAATAATAATCCTTAGAAAAACAATAGGGCCTTCGCCCTTTTGGGCTCGGGCCCTAATAATAATCCTTAGAAAAACAATAGGGCCTTCGCCCTTTTGGGCTCGGGCCCTAATAATAATAATAATAATAATAATAATAATAAACGAAGCAGATCCAATAGGGTCCTCACACCATCGGTGCTCGGGCCCTAATAATAATTAAAGCTGCAAGCAGCGATGGTAGGGCCCTCGCACTCGGGCTCACCGCCGATCGGTGGCGAATGGTGGGCACTATGCTATTAACTCAGAAAATGTAGGAGGAATATATCAAAGTCATTGATATGTGCCAATCTTCCTTCTGCCAGCTGGTGGCGCTATGCCTATAACTGAATATTGGCATGCAGATGTGTTCAGGCCAGTGCTTTTATCAAACATATGAAGTTTGGTGAAGCTTGAACATGGCATGCTTGAGTGTAAGTCATGACATATCCTGCTGCCAACAGGTGGCGCTATTACAAAATATTGGCTTTTAGATGTCTTCAAGCCAGGCCTATTGGCAAACATGTCAAGTTTGGTGCAAATTGTACATTGCATGCTTAAGTTAGTGTAAAACAAGTAATTTGCTGTTGCCAGCTGGTGGCACTATGACTATAACTAAATATTGGCATGTAAATGTATTCAGGCCAAGACTCTTATCAAACATATTAAGTTTGGGGCTGATTGGACATTGCATGCCTGAGTTACAGTAACTTCCTGTTTCATTGCATTAAGAGTATGCTTTAGCACTTAGCTAAATGTTGCTAACATGTTTCTAGCATGTTGCTACCCTATTTAACACTTGTTGATATTTTTAAAATGTTGCTTGGCATCCACAACAGTATTAAACATGTGACTTCCTGTTGCCAGCAGGTGGCACTATCACTATAACTGAATATGGGCATGGGCTTGTGTTCAGACCAGGACTCTTATCAAACATATTAAGCTTGGGTCAGATTGGACATTGTATGCATGAGTTACACTTATTTTTCTTTGTATTAATATCATGCTTTAGCTCTCAGCTAAGTGTTGCTAGCATGTTTTAACATGATTCTAACATGATGCTAGCCTATTTAAAACTTGCTAAAGCTTTTTATTATGTTGCTAGGAGTCCGTAACACCATTAAACATCACTTCCTGTTGTCAGCAGGTGGCGCTGTGACTATAACTGAATATGGGCATGTATATATCTTCAGGCCAGGAGTCTTATCAAACGTGAAGTTTGGGGCTGATTGGACATTGCATGTCTGAGTTGCAGTAACTTCCTGTTTTATGTCTTTAACAACATGCTTTAGCACTAAGTAAGTGTTGCTAGCATGTTTGAGTACGTTTTAAACTAGTTTAGCACTCAATGGCTTTTTTAGTGTGTTGCTAATAGTGTGTCACAGTGTTAAACATGTCACTTCCTGTTGACAGTAGGTGGCGCTATAACTATAACTGAATATTGGCATGTAGATATCTTCAGGCCAGGACTGTTATCAAACATGTGAAGTTTGGGGCTGATTGGACATTGCATGCCTGAGTTACAGTAACTTCCTGTTTCATTGCATTAAGACTATGCTTTAGCACTTAGCTAAATGTTGCTAACATGTTATAGCATGTTTCTAGCATGTTGCTACCCTGTTTAACAGTTGTTGAATTTTTTTAAAATGTTGCTAGGCATCCACAACAGTATTAAACATGTGGCTTCCTGTTACCAGCTGGTGGCGCTATGACTATAACTGAATACGGGCATGGGCGTGTGTTTAGGCCAGGATTCTTATCAAACATGTTAAGTTTGGGGCTGATTGGACATTGTATGCCTGAGTTAGAGTAACTTCCTGTTTCATTGTATTATTAGCATGCTTTAACATATTAGCTAAGTGTTGCTAGCATGCTTTATTATTTTTGTAGCATGTTGAATATTAAGTTTGGGTCAGATTCAACATTATATACATGAGTTACAGCAATTTCCTTTTGTATTTGTATTAATAGCATGCTTTAGCTCTTAGCTAAGTGTTGCTAGCATGTTTTAGCATGTTTGTAGCATGTTGCTAGCCTATTTAAGACTTGTTAACGCTTTTCAATATGTTTCTAGGAGTCCGTAACAGTGTTAAACATGTCATTTCCTGTTGTCAGCAGGTGGCGCTATGACTATAACTGAATATGGGCACTGACGTGTGTTCAGGACCGGACTGTCATCAAACATGTGAAGTTTGAGGCAGATCGGACATCGTATGCCTGAGTTATAGCAACTTCCTTTTTCATGGCGGAACATCAAAGTTTGTCCGGCCGCCATGGACACGCCCTTCGATGAAAACTCTAAAGCTTCGCAATTTAACATCGCAAAGGCCTTATGATGACACTCAGCAAATTTGAAGATGATCGGATAAAAACTGTAGGAGGAGTTCGTTAAAGTATGAGGCCTGAAAATGGCAAAAACTGCACAAAAAATCGTACAGGAAATTCAATATAACGGACTTCCTGTTGGGTTTCGGATGTTGCACCAGGAGACTTTTTTGTAGGTATTGGTGTGTTACATATGTGTACCGAGTTTCGTACATGTACGTGAAACGTAGCTCGAGGGGCGCTCCGTTGAAATTTTATAGGTGGCGCTATCGAGCCATTTTGCCACACCCACTTTTGAAAACCATATCAGATGTAAATTTTCGCCAGGTCTGATGCGTGTGCAAAGTTTCGTGAGTTTTCGGGCATGTTTAGGCCCTCAAAAAGACTTTTCATTTTGGAGAAGAAGAAGAAGAAGAAGAATTAAAGCTGCAAGCAGCGATGAACGGGCCCTCGCACCCGGGCTCACTGCCGACCGGTGGCTTTAGGAAAACAGCAAACGGTGGGCATTATGCTTTTAAAACAGTAAATGTAGGAAAAATAGATCAAAGTCACTTAAATGTGCCAAACCTCCTGCTGCCAGCTGGTGGCGCTATGCCTGTAACTGATTATTGACATGTAGATGTGTTCAGGCCAGCACTTTCATCAAACATATGAAGTCTGGTGCAGATTGACCTTGGTATGTTTAAGTTAGTGCAAGATATGATATATCCTGCTGTCAATAGGTGGCGCTATGATAATATCTGAATATTGGCCTTAACATGTCTTCAGGCCAGGACTCTTATCAAACATGTGAAGTTTGAGGCAGATTGGACATTTTATGGCTGAGTTATAACAACTTCTATGTCCATGACCAAACATCAAACTTTGTCAGGCCACCACGGACATGCCCTTCTACGAAAACTCAAGATCTTCGCAATTTAACATCACTAAAGCCTTTTTATTAGACTGACCGATTTTAGTGTTGATCTGTATAAATCTCTTGGAGGAGTTTGTTGTAGAGTACAGCATGACACTTCCTGTTGCCAGCAGGTGGCGCTATGACTATAACTGAATATGGGAATGTAGATGTCTTCAGGTCAGGAGTGTTATCACACATGTGAAGTTTGGGACAGATCGGACATTGTATGCCTGAGTTATAGAAACTTCCTTTTTCATGGCGAAACATCGAAATTTGCGAGACCGCTATGGACACGCCCTCCAATGAAAACTCTAGATCTTTGCAATTTAACGTCACAAAGTGCTTTAGATTACACTCAGCAAATTTGGCGTTAATCCGGATAAATCTCTAGGAGGAGTTCGTTCAAGTACGAGGCCTGAAAATGGCAAAAATGACAAAATTTGCTGAGAAAATTAAAAATAACCGACTTCCTGTTGGGTGTCAAATTTTGCTCCAAGAGGCTTTTTTGTAGGTATTGGACCCTATTTTAAATAGTTACCATGTTTTATGGTCTACAAGCATTTTTAAATATTATTTTAATAGTCTATAAGCATCTGTGAAATAATTATAAACAAATATATTGAAAATAAATACATATTAACTTAGTTGACTTTTTGGCCTTTTTGTATTTGTTTCTCATTCTAATTAAGTGAACTGAGCAGTATAGTGTCATACTTATAAGATACTTTGTTCTATCAGTGAGAGTGTATATATGTATTTAAATCACATAATTTTTCCTTAAAAGATAAAAAAAATATTTTAATGCTCTTTAAGCACCTATACAAAATAATTATGTAAAATTACACTGACAATACAGTACAAATCAACTGATTCTATGGATTATTGTCATTCCTATACACTGACAATGAGCTAAATAGCATTAGAGGTCAAACGATTCCTTATCTTATGAGGACCTCTAGTGTTCATCCCTGGTATTAGAGCTTTAATCTGACGAATTTATTTGACACTTTTAATGTTTTTGGGGCCTCTGAGCATGATAACATTTTGAAACTACACGTATTTCCTAAGAATTTCTTGTTCTTTATATGTAAAAAGTTTTGATGAGTAAGAATAATGCAATTTAAAGATATATGAAAATAACTCTTCATCTTTTTTATTGTTACTTTCATAAATCACCACATCAACACCGTTCAAGATATCCCAAAGCCGTTCACAATATAGGGAACATTTTCCCTATATTCTGAGGATGATGATAAGAACATGTAATTCATGATGATAACAAAATGTTATTATTGCTTGCTTTACGTCCACCACTTCTGTTTAAATGTCATCGTTACCTATCTGTTCCATTTGTGTGTGGACATTGCTTTGCAGGTGACTCCTGTTATAAGACATCACTCTTAAGCGCTACATAACTAAGAATCAATTAGGAAAATGGTGCCCAGTTGGCACATGCATTCACAGTAACCCTCTGCCAGTTTGGATTTAAAGTTTACAGAAATGAAAGGGTTACATTTTTAAATCAACACACAGACAAATACACACTAAATATACAACTTTACCATCCAGTTTCATTTGTTAACATTGTTAACATGAACAATAATAAAAAGCATTTATTAATGTTAATTAATATTAACCTAAAAAAGTACTCATATATTGTTTAAAGGTAAATTAGTATCTTTTAACATAGTGTATGTACTGTGAATTAACATGAACATGAACACAGTTCATGTGGGTATACAACAATAAACAATAAAGTGCTCAATAAACGCTTCATTCTTTCAAAATATCTTTAAAAATCAAGCTGGGTATTGTAATGGGGCGATATATAAATATAACTCATCTTAAAATGGTACAATTTTCAGATGTTTTGAACAGATAACAGCAAAGTTTGTTTTGTTGTCAAAGTTTGTCTTGAAATTGTTAGTGTTTTTTTTTTTATTGAATCAAAAATTTTAATTATGAAAATAAATGTCTATCAATGAAGATAAATCGCTCATGCTAAAAAGCTGTATTTTTCTTAATCTTTTGCTATGTGACTGAATAGGACAAGTTCATGGTACAGTTCAGTAAAAAATAAATAAAAAACAACAACTGCAATATACAAAGAATGAAAGAGTTCGTGACCCTTTATATTTTCTCAAAGATCAGACTTATTTATGCAGATTAAACTACAGCAATGTGCAATGTGCAAATTGCATCTTCCTCAAAGATGGTCTTAAGCAAAACAGCATGTTCCACTGGTCTCTCTCCCTTTCACCCCTCCCCCCTTCAGTCACTCTTAGTGTCAACACAGACTGTCAGCCCAGTGACAACAGTTTACTGATTTCTTTTTTTAATTTTCTTTAATTCATAGAAGCTTGAATAACTATGATATTACCAGCACTTGCTCATAATGATTAGATCTCTGTGTGAAAAAAGTTTTAAAGAGTTTGGATGCTGCACTTTAAAGATATAAAAAATTAGGGTTATGTTTTTTAAAAAATCACCACGTCAACACCGTTCAAGATATCCCAAATCCGCTCGCAATTTAACATCTTCAGAATCTTCTCTTCATGTTAAAAAAGTTTGGTGTGAATACCTTGTTATTCTTAGAAGGAGTGTGAATTTGTTTACAGCCTGATTTTTCCAAAAATCCACATTCAAATCAAAATAGCCGGCTTCCTGTTGGTCTTAGCTAATGAGTTTGATTTAGAAAGTTGTCCAGATTGATGAGAACAATATATGTACAGAGTTTGGTGACTGTAGGAAAAACTAACCCCCCAACTTTTGTCAAAAGATGGCGCTATAGAGTGCCTGCTCCACGCCCATTTATGACCTTTTGCCATTGTCTAACTATCATTAATATTGATGTGTGTGTTGAGTTTCATGAAATTCTAAACATGTTATCTGCTTCGAAAAGACAGGAATCTAATTTTAAAGTTTAACACGTTGCCATGGCAACAGCATTTGATTTATCATCGTACCCTTTACATATTCTTATCGGCCGTGTTTTGACATTATTTTGATGAAGTTTGAAGAAAATCAAGTAAAATTAAGAGGCTGATTTCAACGCATTTTGAAAATGACACGCTTCCTGCTACCAGTTGGTGGCGCTATAACTTTGACTCATAATAGTCACATTTATGGAATCGGCATCATACAACGAACAATCTGGTGAAGTTTCATCAGAATCAGGCAATGTGTGCAACAGTTATTAGACACTTCCTGTTTCTCATTTCTCGCCATAACTTTGTCGCCTTGCCACGGCCAAACCGTTCGAGATATCAAAAATCCCCTCGCAATTTAGCGTCCCCAATGTCTTGAGATCATGCTGACCGAGTTTGGTGACAATCGTATGGAAATCCTGGGAGGAGTACGTTAAATTCCAGAGCATGCGCTTTTTAAACAGCCCTAAATATCTCACTTCCTGTTGCGTTAAGAAAATGACATAGAGTACAAAAGTTGTTCAGCTCAATGAGTTCTATATGTGTACCGAGTTTCATATGTGTACGTTCAAGTATGTGTGCTATATGGCCCTAAAAATTCCAGGGGGCGCTGTAGAGTCCCCTTGCCACGCCCCGGTACCAGCCTCTGTGACGTCCTGATGGCCGCAGATTCCGACATGTGTGCAAATTTTCAAGAGTTTTTGAGCATGTTAAGACCCCCTTAAGTGCCCGGAAGGTTAACAAAAAAAAAAAAAAAAAAAAATAAGAATCCTTAGGAAAACAAGAGGGCCTTCGCCCATTCTGGGCTCGGGCCCTAATTAAAGCTGCAAGCAGCGATGAACGGGCCCTCGCACACGTGCTCACCGCCGACCGGTGGCTTTAGGAACACAGCAAATGGTGGGTAGTATGCTTTTAATACAGTAAAAATAGGATAAATATGTCAAAGTCACTTAAATGTGCCAAATTTCCTGCTGCCAGCTGGTGGCGCTATGCCTATATCTGATTATTGGCATGTAGATGTGTTCAGGCCAGCACTTTCATTAAACATATGAAGTTTGGTGCAGACTGAGCTTGGTATGTTTGATTTAGTGAAAGATATGATATATCCTGCTGCCAACAGGTGGCGCTATGATAATATCTGAATATTGGCCTTTAGATGTCTTCAGGCCAGGACTCTTACCAAACATGTGAAGTTTGAGGCAGATCAGACATTTTATGGCTGAGTTATAACAACTTCTATGTCCATGGCGAAACATCAAACTTTGTCACGCCGCCACAGACACGCCCTTTGACGAAAACTCAAGATCTTCGTAATTTAACATCTCTAAGGCCTCTAGATCAGACTGACCAAATATAATGCTGATATCATTAAATCTCTAGGAGGAGTTTGATACAAGTCATTTCCTGTTGCCAACAGGTGGCGCTGTGATTATAATAGAATATTGGCCTTCAGATGTGTTCAGGCCAGGACTCTTATCAAATATGTGAAGTTTGAGGCAAATCGGACATTTTATGGTTGAGTTATAACAAGTTTTATATCCATGGCGAGACCTAGAAATTTGCCAGGCCGCCACGGACACGCCCTTCAACGAAAACTCAAGATCTTCGCAGTTTAACATCGCTAAAGCCTTTTTATTAGACTGACCGATTTTGGTGTTGATCTGATAAAATCTCTTGGAGGAGCTTGTTGCAGAGTACAGCATGACACTTCCTGTTGCCAGCAGGTGGCGCTATGAGTAAAACTGAATATGGGCATGTAGATGTCATCAGGTCAGGAGTGTTATCACACATGTGAAGATTGGGACGGATCGGACATTGTATGCCTGAGTTATAGCAACTTCCTTTTTCATGTCGAAACATCGAAATTTGCGAGGCCGCCATGGACACGCCCTCCGATGAAAACTCTAGATCTTCACAATTTAACGTCACAAAGGGCTTTAGACTAGACTCTGCAAATTTGGCGTTGATCCGAATAAATCTCTAGGAGGAGTTCGTTCAAGTACGACGCCTGAAAATGGCAAAAATGACACACATTTTGTTGAGAATATTAATATTAACCGACTTCCTGTTGGGTTCCGGATTTTGTTCCAAGAGGCTTTTTTGTAGGTATTGGTGTGTTACATGTGTGTACCGATTTCCGTGCATGTACGTGAATCACAGCTGAAAGCGCACACCGCGGAACGTGTAAAGGTGGCGCTGTCGAGCCATTTTGCCACACCCACTTCTGAAACCCATATCAGACGTAAATTTTCGCCAGGTCTGATGTGTGTGCGAAGTTTCATGAGTTTTCGGGTATGTCTAAGCCCTCAAAAATGCGATTCATTTTGGAGAAGAATAATAATAATAATAATAATAATAATTAAAGCTGCAAGCAGCGATGAACGGGCCCTCGCACACGGGCTCACCGCCGACCGGTGGCTTTAGGAACACAGCAAACGGTGGGCAGTATGCTTTTAATACATTAAATGTAGGAAAAATAGATCAAAGTCACTTAAATATGCCAAACTTCCTGCTGCCAGCTGGTGGCGCTATGCCTATAACTGATTATTGGCATGTAGATGTGTTCAGGCCAGCACTTTCATCAAACATATGAAGTTTGGTGCAGATTGACCTTGGTATGTGTGAGTTAGTGCAAGATATGATATATCCTGCTGCCAATAGGTGGCACTATAATAATATCTTTATATTGGCCTTTAGATGTCTTCAGGCCAGGACTCTTACCAAACATGTGAAGTTTGAGGCAGATCGGACATTTTATGGCTGAGTTATAACAACTTTTATGTCCATGGCGAAACATCAAACTTTGTCAGGCCGCCACGGACACGCCCTTTAACGAAAACTCAAGATCTTCACAATTTAACATCTCTAAGGCCTCGAGATCAGACTGACCAAATATAATGTTGATATCATTAAATCTCTAGGAGGAGTTTGGTACAAGTCATTTCCTGTTGCCAACAGGTGGCGCTGTGATTATAATAGAATATAGGCCTTCAGATTGGTTCAGGCCAGGACTCTTATCGAACATGTGAAGTTTGAGGCAAATCGGACATTTTATGGCTGAGTTATAACAAGATTTATATCCATGGCGAGACCACGAAATTTGCCAGGCCGCCACGGACACGCCCTTCAACGAAAACTCAAGATCTTCGCAATTTAACATCGCTAAAGCCTTTTTATTAGACTGACCGATTTTGGTGTTGATCTGATTAAATCTCCAGGAGGAATTTGTTGCAGAGTACAGCATGACACTTCCTGGTGCCTGCAGGTGGCGCTATGAGTAAAACTGAATATGGGCATGTAAATGTCTTCAGGTCAGGAGTGTTATCACACATGTGAAGTTTGGGGCAGATCGGGCATTTTATGCCTGAGTTATAGCAGCTTCCTTTTTCATGGCGAAACATCGAAATTTGCGAGGCCGCCACGGACACGCCCTCTGATGAAAACTCTAGATCTTCGCAATTTAACGTCACAAAGGGCTTTAGATTAGACTCACCAAATTTGGTGTTGATCCGAATAAATCTCTAGGAGGAGTTCGTTCAAGTATGACGCCTGAAAATGGCAAAAATGACACAAATTTTGCTAAGAAAATTAATAATAACCGACTTCCTGTTGGGTTTCGGATTTTGTCCCAGGAGGCTTTTTTGTAGGTATTGGTGAGTTACATGTGTGTACCGATTTGCGTGCATGTACGTGAATCACAGCTGAATGCGCACACCGCGGAACTTGTAAAGGTGGCGCTATTGAGCCATTTTGCCACACCCACTTCTGCAACCCATATCAGATGTCCATTTTCGCCAGGTTCGATGTGTGTGCAAAGTTTCATGAGTTTTCGGGTATGTTTAGGCCCTCAAAAATGCGATTCATTCCGGAGAAGAAGAATAATAATAATAAGAAACGGAGCAGATCCAATAGGGTCCTCACACCATCGGTGCTCGGGCCCTAATAATTAAAGCTGCAAGCAGCGTTGACCGGGCCCTCGCCGTCTGGCAGTCAGGAAAACGGTGCCCAGTTGGCACATGCATTCACAATAACCCTTTGGACTAACCCTAACTGTCTCTCCTCCTCTCTGACTCTTTCTCTTACCACCCATCCCACCTCCTTACACTCAGCCACTTACCACACAAACACACACATAGAGTGCAGAGCAGAGTGAGATCAGATTTGTTTTTTAATTTTCTTTCATTCGTGGAGTTTTGTATAATTATGAAATGAACTGTGTTTAATCAGAATGAATAGTTATTTGTATGAAAAAAGTTTCAAAGAGTTAGGATGCTGCACTTTAAATATATAATAAATCATTGAAAATTGAAAATGGAAAATAAAATTCTAGGCACGCTATCTGCCTCAAAAACACAGGAAACAAATATTTGAATGTATTTTGTATTTTTATTTATTTGCCATGGCAACAGCATTTGATGCATCAGGGACGCCTTTACAGACTCTCATCGGCCGTGTTTTTACATCATTCTGATGAAGTTTGAAGAAAATCGAGTACAAATATATTGTTCGTTGTTCGTTCGTGTGTTAGTTCATTAACCAATGTTAACAAAAGAGACCCTATTTTAAATAGTTACCATGTTTTATGATCTACATCCATTTTTAAATATTATTTTAATGATCTATACGCATCTGTGAAATAATTATAAACAAATATATTAAAAATAAATACATATTAACTTAGTTGATGTATTTGTTTCTCATTCTAATTAAGTGAACTGAGCAGTATAGTGTCATACTTATAAGATTTTTTATTCTATCAGTGAGATTGTATATATGTATATAAATCATATAATTTTTCCTTAAAAGATTAAAAAAAGATTTTAATGCTCTTTAAGCACCTATACAAAATAATTATGTAAAAGTACACTGACAGTACAGTCTATATCAACTGATTCTATGGATTATTTTCATTCTTATACACTGAGAATGAGCTAAATAGCATTAGAGGTCAAACGATTCCTTATCTTATGAGGACCTCTAGTGTTCATCCCTGGTATTAAAGCTTTAATCTGACAAATTTATGTGACACTTTTAATGTTTTTGGGGCCTCTGAGCATGATAACATTTTGAAACTACACGTATTTCCTAAGAATTTCTTGTTCTTTATATGTAAAAAGTTTTGATGAGTTAGAATAATGCAATTTAAAGATATATGAAAATAACTCTTCATCTTTTTTATTGTTACTTTCATAAATCACCACATCAACACCGTTCAAGATGTCCCAAAGCCGTTCACAATTTAACATCTTCAGTATCTTGGCATCATGTTGACAAAGTTTGGTGTGAACTGTCTGATTCTGCTATGAGTGATATGAATTTATTCACAGCTATATTTAAAAACACAGGAAACAAATGTTAAAGTTTGACATGTTGCCATGGCAACAGCATTTGATGTATCAAGGACCCCTTCACAGATTCTCATCGGCCGTGTTTTGATATTATTCTGATGAAGTTTGAAGCAAATTGAGTAAAATTAAGAGGTTGATTTAAAAGCGTTTTGCAAGCAACACACTTCCTGCTGCCAGTTGGTGGCGCTATAACTTTGACTCATAATAGTCACATCTCTGTGATCGGTATCATACGATGAACAAACTGCTTAAGTTTGGTCAAAATCAGATAAAGTGTGTCAAAATTATTAGACATTTCCTGTTTCTCATTTCTCGCCATAATTTGTCGCCCTGCCACGGCCAAACCGTTCGAGATACCAAAAATCCCCTGGCAATTTTGCATTCCCAATATCTTGAGATCATGCTGAACGAGTTTGGTGGCCATCGGTGGAAAGGTCTAGGAGTAGTATTTCAAATTCCACAGCTTGATTTTTCCAAAAATCCATATTTAACTAAAAATAGCTGACTTCCTGTTGGTCGTAGCTAATGGGTGTAAATTAGAAAGTTGTCCGGCTTGATGAGTCCAACATATGTACCGAGTTTGGTGACTGTAGGACAAAGTAACCCCCCAACTTTTGTCAAAAGGTGGCGCTATGGAGCGCCTGCTCCACACCCATTTATGGGCTTTTATCAGTGTTTAACTGTCATTAATACAGATGTGTGTGTTGAGTTTCATGAAATTCTAAGCATTTTAAGTGGCTCAAAAACACAAAAAACTAAAGTTAAAGTTTGACACGTTGCCATGGCAACATGATAAAAGTTATGGATAACGCCCTTCACAGATTCTTATCGGTCGTGTTTTGACATTATTGGGATGAAGTTTGAAGCAAATTGAGTAAAATTAAGAGGCTGAGTTTAAAGCGTTTCAAAAACGTCATGCTTTCTGCTGCCAGTTGGTGGCGCTATAACTTTGACTCATAATAGTCACATCACTGTGATCGGCATCAGACGATGAACAAACTGCTGAAGTTTGGTCAAAATCAGACAAAGTATGTCAAAGTTATTAGGCACTTCCTGTTTCTCATTTCTCGCCATAAATTTGTCGCCCCGTCACGGTCAAACCGTTCGAGATATCAAAAATCCCCTGGCAATTTTGCGTCCCCAATGTCTTGAGATCATGCTGACCGAGTTTGGTGGCCATCGGTGGAAAGGCCTAGTAGGAGTATTTCAAATTCCATTGCATGCACTTTTTAGACATCCCTGAATAGCCGACTTCCTGTTTGGCGAAGCACGGACTATGAGTGTGAAATTTGTTCGGCCCGATGAGGTCTATATGTGTATGAATTTTGGTGACTCTAGGTCAACCGTTGTGCGTTCCAGAGCCCTTCAAAAGTCGCAATTTTTAACGCTGTGCCATGCCCCCCCCAGGTGACCCCCCCATGTCAAAGTCTGTCCGGCCCTGATGGCCGCAGGTTCCAATGTGTGTGCAAAGTTTCAAGAGTTTTCGTGTATGTTAAGGCCCCCGAAATCCCCCAAAACATTGAAAAAAAAATAATAATAATAATAATAATAATAATCCTTAGAAAAACAATAGGGCCTTCGCCCTTTTGGGCTCGGGCCCTAATAATAAACGGAGCAATTCCAATAGGGTCCTCGCACTGTAGTGCTCGGGCCCTAATAATAAACGGAGCAGATTCAATAGGGTCCTCACACCATCGGTGCTCGGGCCCTAATAATAAACGAAGCAGATCCAATAGGGTCCTCACACCATCGGTGCTCGGGCCCTAATAATAATAATAATAAACGGAGCAGATTCAATAGGGTCCTCACACCATCGGTGCTCGGGCCCTAATTAAAGCTGCGAGCAGCGATGAACGGGCCCTCGCACCCGGGCTCACCGCCGACCGGTGGCTTCAGGAAAACAGCAAACGGTGGGCAGTATGCTTTTAATACAGTAAATGTAGGAGAAATATGTCAAAGTCACTTAAATGTGCCAAACTTGCCGCTGCCAGCTGGTGGCGCTATGCCTATAACTGATTATTGGCATGTAGATGTGTTCAGGCCAGCACTATTATCAAACATATGAAGTTTGGTGCAGATTGACCTTGGTATGTTTGAGTTAGTGAAATATATGAGATATCCTGCTGCCAACAGGTGGCGCTATGATAATATCTGAATATTGGTCTTTAGGTGTCTTCAGGCCAGGACTCTTACCAAACCTGTGAATTTTGTGGCAGATCAGACATTTTCAGGCTAAGTTATAACCACTTCTATGTCTATGCAGAAACATCAAACTTTGTCAGGCCACCACGGACATGCCCTTTAATGAAAACTCAAGATCTTCACAATTTAACATCTCTAAGGCCTTAAGATCAGACTGACCAAATATAATGTTGATTTAACTAAATGCAATCAATGCAAGGACTTCAGATAAATGCCAACTGTGAACCAGTATGCTACAAATTCCCTATTTTCTGATGAAGATCATAAGAACATGATTCATGATGATAGCAAAATGTTATTATTGCTTCCTTTACATCCACCACTTCTGCTTAAATGTCATTGTTACCTATCTGTACAATTTTTGTGTGGATATTGCTTTGCTGGTGACTCCTGTTATAAGACATCACTCTTAAGTGCTACATAACTAAGAATCAATAAGGAAGACGGTGCCCAGTTGGCACATGCATTCACAGTAACCCTCTGCTAGTTTGGATTTTAAGTTTACAGAATTGAAAGGGTTACACTTTAAAATCAACACACAGACACATACACACAAAATATAAAATGTTGCCATCCAGTTTCATTTGTTAAAATTAACTATATTAGTTAACATGACCAATAAAAAAATAGCACTTATTAATGTTAATTAATATTAAGCTAAAAAAAGTATTCATATAAAGTTTATGTACTGTGAATTAACATGAACATGAACACAGTTCATGTGGGTGTACAGCAATACACAATAAAGTGCTCTATAAACGCTTCATTCTTTCAAAATATCTTTAAAAATCAAGTTGAGTATTTTAACGGGGTGATACATATATATAACTGATCTTAAAATTATGGTTTTCAGATGTTTTGAAGAGATAACAGTAACGTTTGTTTTGTTGTCAAAGTTTGTCTTAATTTTTTATTATTATTATTTTATATTCAATAAATAACACTATGTAAATATTGTCTATCAATGAAGATAAATTGATCATGCTAAAAAGTTGTATTTTTTTTAAATCTTTTGCTATGTGACTGAATAGGACAAGTTCATGGTACAGTTAAGTAAAAAATAAATAAAAAACAACTGCAAAATACGAACAATGAAAGACTTAGTGACCCTTTATATTTTCTCAAAATATCAGACTCTCAAAGATCAGACATATTTATGTAATTACACTACATACAGTATGTGCATTTTGTTCAAAGATGGTCTGTAGGATGGCTCTCTACTCTGTCACCCTCTCTGCCTCTCACCCCTCCCCCCTGCAATAATGAGCTTCTCTGTGCCTGACTGAACGCACACACATACTGTAGAGACATTCACCAGAGTGACAGCAGGTTTCTGAGTTATTTTTTTAATTTTCTTTAATTCATTGAAGCTTGTATAAAATTTATATTTCCAGCACTTGCTCAGAATGATTAGATCTCTGTGTGAAAAAAGTTTTAAAGAGTTTGGATGCTGCACTTTAAAGATATAAAAAATTAGGGTTATGTTTTTTACTACATCTTTAAAAAATCACCACGTCAACACCGTTCGAGATATCCAAAATCCGCTCGCAATTTAACATCTTCAGAATCTTCTCTTCATGTTAAAAAAGTTTGGTGTGAACAGCTGGTTGTTCTTAGGAGTAGTGTGAATTTGTTTACTACCTGATTTTTCAAAAAATCCACCTTCAAATCAAAATAGCCGGCTTTCTGTTGGTCTTAGCTAATGAGTTTGATTTAGAAAGTTGTCCAGATTGATGAGAACAATATAAGTACAGAGTTTGGTGACTGTAGGAAAAACTAACCCCCCAACTTTTGTCAAAAGATGGCGCTATAGAGTGCCTGCTCCACGCCCATTTATGACCTTTTGCCAGTGTCTAACTATCATAAATATTGATGTGTGTGTTGAGTTTCATGAAATTCTAAGCATGTTATCTGCCTCGAAAAGACAGGAATGTAATTTTAAAGTTTGACACGTTGCCATGGCAACAGCATTTGATTTATCATCGACCCCTTTACATATTCTTATCGGCCGTGTTTTGACATGATTTTGATGAAGTTTAAAGAAAATCGAGTAAAATTAAGAGGCTGATTTCAAAGCATTTTGAAAATGACACGTTTCCTGCTGCCAGTTGGTGGCGCTATAACTTTGACTCATAATAGTCACATTTATGGAATCGGCATCATACAACGAACAAACTGCTGAAGTTTCATCAGAATCAGGCAATGTGTGCAACAGTTATTAGACACTTCCTGTTTCTCATTTCTCGCCATAACTTTGTCGCCTTGCCACGGCCAAACCGTTCGAGATATCAAAAATCTCCTCGCAATTTAGCGTCCCCAATGTCTTGAGATCATGCTGACCGAGTTTGGTGACAATCCCATGGAATTCCTGGGAGGAGTACGTTAAATTCCAGAGCATGCGCTTTTTAAACAGCCCTAAATATCTCACTTCCTGTTGCGTGGAGCCCATGACATAGAGTACAAAAGTTGTTCAGCTCGATGAGTTCTATATGTGTACCGAGTTTCATATCAATACGCGCAAGTATGTGTGCGCAGTACATCAAGTTTTCAAACTGTGTTCCAGGGGGCGCTGTAGAGGCCCTGAACCACGCCCGGGTCCCAGCCTCTGTGGCGTCCGGACGACGGCAGATTCCGACGTGTGTGCAAATTTTCAAGAGTTTTTGAGTATGTTAAGGCCCCCAAAAGTGCCCCAACGGTTGAAAAAAAATAAAAATTAAAAAATTAAAAAAAATTAAAGCTGCAAGCAGCGTTGACCGGGCCCTCGCCGTCTGGCAGTCGCCATCCCAATAGCATCAGGAAAACGGTGCCCAGTTGGCACATGCATTCACAATAACCCTTTGGACTAACCCTAACTGTCTCTCCTCCTGTCTGACTCTTTCTCTTACCACCCATCCCACCTCCTTACACTCAGCCACTTACCACACAAACACACACATAGAGTGCAGAGCAGAGTGAGATCAGATTTGTTTTTTAATTTTCTTTCATTCGTGGAGTTTTATATAATTATTAAATGAACTGTGTTTAATCAGAATGAATAGTTATTTGTATGAAAAAAGTTTCAAAGAGTTAGGATGCTGCACTTTAAATATATAATAAATCATTGAAAATTGAAAATGGGAAATGAAATTCTAGGCACGCTATCTGCCTCAAAAACACAGGAAACAAATATTTGAATGTATTTTTTATTTTTATTTATTTGCCATGGCAACAGCATTTGATGCATCAGGGGCGCCTTTACAGACTCGGCCGTGTTTTTACATTATTCTGATGAAGTTTGAATAAAATCGAGTACAAATATATTGTCCGTTGTTCGTTCGTGTTTGTTAGGTCATTAAACAATGTTAACAAAAGAGACCCTATTTTAAATAGTTACCATGTTTTATGATCTACACCCATTTTTCATATTATTTTAATGATCTATAAGCATCTGTGAAATAATTATAAACAAATATATTAAAAATAAATACATATTTACTTAGTTGATGTATTTGTTTCTCATTCTAATTAAGTGAACTGAGCAGTATAGTGTCATACTTATAATATTTTTTATTCTATCAGTGAGATTGTATATATGTATATAAATCATATAATTTTTCCTTAAAAGATTAAAAAAAGATTTTAATGCTCTTTAAGCACCTATACAAAATAATTATGTAAAAGTACACTGACAGTACAGTCTATATCAACTGATTCTATGGATTATTTTCATTCTTATACACTGAGAATGAGCTAAATAGCATTAGAGGTCAAACGATTCCTTATCTTATGAGGACCTCTAGTGTTCATCCCTGGTATTAGAGCTTTAATCTGACAAATTTATGTGACACTTTTAATGTTTTTGGGGCCTCTGAGCATGATAACATTTTGAAACTACACGTATTTCCTAAGAATTTCTTGTTCTTTATATGTAAAAAGTTTTGATGAGTTAGAATAATGCAATTTAAAGATATATGAAAATAACTCTTCATCTTTTTTATTGTTACTTTCATAAATCACCACATCAACACCGTTCAAGATGTCCCAAAGCCGTTCACAATTTAACATCTTCAGTATCTTGGCATCATGTTGACAAAGTTTGGTGTGAACTGTCTGATTCTGCTATGAGTGATATGAATTTATTCACAGCTATATTTAAAAACACAGGAAACAAATGTTAAAGTTTGACATGTTGCCATGGCAACAGCATTTGATGTATCAAGGACCCCTTCACAGATTCTCATCGGCCGTGTTTTGATATTATTCTGATGAAGTTTGAAGCAAATTGAGTAAAATTAAGAGGTTGATTTAAAAGCGTTTTGCAAGCAACACACTTCCTGCTGCCAGTTGGTGGCGCTATAACTTTGACTCATAATAGTCACATCTCTGTGATCGGTATCATACGACGAACAAACTGCTTAAGTTTGGTCAAAATCAGATAAAGTGTGTCAAAATTATTAGACATTTCCTGTTTCTCATTTCTCGCCATAATTTGTCGCCCTGCCACGGCCAAACCGTTCGAGATAGCAAAAATCCCCTGGCAATTTTGCATTCCCAATATCTTGAGATCATGTTGACCGAGTTTGGTGGCCATCGGTGGAAAGGTCTAGGAGGAGTATTTCAAATTCCACAGCTTGATTTTTCCAAAAATCCATATTTAAATAAAAATAGCTGACTTCCTGTTGGTCGTAGCTAATGGGTGTAAATTAGAAAGTTGTCCGGCTTGATGAGTCCAATATATGTACCGAGTTTGGTGACTGTAGGACAAAGTAACCCCCCAACTTTTGTCAAAAGGTGGCGCTATGGAGCGCCTGCTCCACGCCCATTTATGGGCTTTTATCAGTGTTTAACTGTCATTAATACAGATGTGTGTGTTGAGTTTCATGAAATTCTAAGCATTTTAAGTGGCTCAAAAACACAAAAAACTAAAGTTAAAGTTTGACACGTTGCCATGGCAACATGATAAAAGTTATGGATAACGCCCTTCACAGATTCTTATCGGTCGTGTTTTGACATTATTGTGATGAAGTTTGAAGCAAATTGAGTAAAATTAAGAGGCTGAGTTTAAAGCGTTTCAAAAACGTCACGCTTTCTGCTGCCAGTTGGTGGCGCTATAACTTTGACTCATAATAGTCACATCTCTGTGATCGGCATCAGACGGTGAACAAACTGCTGAAGTTTGGTCAAAATCAGACAAAGTATGTCAAAGTTATTAGGCACTTCCTGTTTCTCATTTCTCGCCATAAATTTGTCGCCCCGTCACGGTCAAACCGTTCGAGATATCAAAAATTCCCTGGCAATTTTGCGTCCCCAATGTCTTGAGATCATGCTGACTGAGTTTGGTGGCCATCGGTGGAAAGGCCTAGTAGGAGTATTTCAAATTCCATTGCATGCACTTTTTAGACATCCCTGAATAGCCGACTTCCTGTTTGGCGAAGCATGGACTATGAGTGTGAAATTTGTTCGGCCCGATGAGGTCTATATGTGTATGAATTTTGATGACTGTAGGTCAAACGTTGTGCGCTCCAGAGCCCTTCAAAAGTCGCAATTTTTAACGCTGTGCCATGCCCCCCCCAGGTGACCCCCCCATGTCAAAGTCTGTCCGGCCCTGATGGCCGCAGGTTCCAATGTGTGTGCAAAGTTTCAAGAGTTTTCGTGTATGTTAAGGCCCCCGAAATCCCCCAAAACATTGAAAAAAAAATAATAATAATAATAATAATAATAATAATTAAAGCTGCGAGCAGCGATGAACGGGCCCTCGCACCCGGGCTCACCGCCGACCGGTGGCTTTAGGAAAACAGCAAGCGGTGGGCAGTATGCTTTTAATACAGTAAATATATGAGAAATATGTCATAAGTCATTTAAATGTGCCAAACTTCCCATTGGCAGCTGGTGGCGCTATGCCTATAAATGGCATGTAGATGTGTTCAGGCCAGCACTATTATCAAACATATGAAGTTTGGTGCAGATTGACCTTGGTATGTTTGAGTTAGTGAAAGATATGATATATCCTGGTGTCAACAGGTGGCGCTATGATAATATCTGAATATTGGCCTTTAGGTGTCTTCAGGCCAGGACTCTTACCAAACCTCTGAAGTTTGAGGCAGATCAGACATTTTATGGCTGAGTTATTACACCTATGTCCATGGCAAAACATCAAACTTTGTCAGTCCGCCACGGACACGCCCTTTACTGAAACTCAAGATCTTCACAATTTAACATCTCTAAGGCCTCTAGATCAGACTGACCAAATATAATGTTGATTTCATTAAATGTCTAGGAGGAGTTTGCTATAAACCTAATCCCCTGCAAGGACTTCAGATAATGCCAACTGTGAACCAAATGTGAACATTTTCCCTATATTCTGATGATGATGATAAGAACATGTAATTCATGATGATAACAAAATGTTATTATTGCTTGCATTACATTCACCACTTCTGCTTAAATCGTTACCTATCTGTACAATTTGTATGTGGATATTGCTTTGCTGGTGACTCCTGTTATAAGACATCACTCTTAAGCGCTACATAACTAAGAATCAATAAGGAAAACGGTGCACAGTTGGCAAATGCATTCACAGTAACCCTCTGCTAGTTTGGATTTTAAGTTTACTGAATTGAAAGGGTTACACTTTAAAATCAACACAGAGACACATACACACAATATATAAAATGTTGCCATCCAGTTTCATTTGTTAACATTAACTATATTAGTTAACATGAACAATAATTAAATAGCATTTATTAATGTTAATTAATATTAAGCTAAAAAAAAGTATTCATATATTGTTTAAAGGTAAATTAGTTTATGTACTGTGAATTAACATGAACATGAACACAGTTCATTTGGGTGTACAGCAATACACAAAGTGCTCTATAAACGCTTAATTCTTACAAAATATCTTTAAAAATCAAGTTGAGTGTTTTAATGGGGCGATATATATATAACTGATCTTAAAATGATGGTTTTCGGATGTTTTGAACAGATAACAGCAAAGTTTGTTTTGTTGTCAAAGTTTGTCTTGAATTTTTTAATTATTATAATTTTATATTCAATAAATAACACTATGAAAATATTGTCTACAATGAAGATTATTCACTCATGCTTAAAAGTTGTATTTTTCTTAATCTTTTGCTATGTGACTGAATAGGACAAGTTCATGGTACAGTTCAGTAAAAATAAATAAACAACAACTGCAAAATACAAACAATGAAAGATTTAATGACCCTTTATATTTTCTCAAAATATCAGACATATTTATGTCGATTACGCTACAGCAATGTGCATCTTCCTCAAAGATGGTCTTAAGCAAAACAGCATGTTCCACTGGTCTCTCTCCCTTACACCCCTCCCCCCTTCAGTCACTCTTCAGTGACTCAATGGTGACTGAACACAGACAGGCACAGGCAGAGTGACAGCAGGTTTCTAATTTATTTTTTTAATTTTCTTTAATTCATAGAAGCTTGTATAAAATTGATATTTACACCACTTGCTCAGAATGATAAGATCTCTGTGTGAAAAAAGTTGTAAAGAGTTTGGATGCTGCACTTTAAAGATATAAAAAAATTACGGTTATGTTTTTTACTACATCTTTAAAAAATCACCACGTCAACACCGTTCAAGATATCCCAAATTCGCTCGCAATTTAACATCTTCAGAATCTTCTCTTCATGTTAAAAAAGTTTGGTGTGAATACCTTATTTTTCTTAGAAGGAGTGTGAATTTGTTTACAGCCTGATTTTTCCAAAAATCCACATTCAAATCAAAATAGCCGGCTTCCTGTTGGTCTTAGCTAATGAGTTTGATTTAGAAAGTTGTCCAGATTGATGAGAACAATATATGTACAGAGTTTGGTGACTGTAGGAAAAACTAACCCCCCAACTTTTGTCAAAAGATGGCGCTATAGAGTGCCTGCTCCACGCCCATTTATGACCTTTTGCCAGTGTCTAACTATCATTAATATTGACGTGTGTGTTGAGTTTCATGAAATTCTAAGCATGTTATCTGCCTCGAAAAGACAGGAATCAAATTTTAAAGTTTGACACGTTGCCATGGCAACAGCATTTGATTTATCATCGACCCCTTTACATATTCTCATCGGCCGTGTTTTGACATTATTTTGATGAAGTTTGAAGAAAATCAAGTAAAATTAAGAGGCTGATTTCAAAGGATTTTGAAAATGACACGCTTCCTGCTGCCAGTTGGTGGCGCTATAACTTTGACTCATAATAGTCACATTTATGGAATCGGCATCATACAACGAACAAACTGGTGAAGTTTCATAAGAATCAAGCAATGTGTGCAACAGTAATTAGACACTTCCTGTTTCTCATTTCTCGCCATAACTTTTTCGCCTTGCCACGGCCAAACCGTTCGAGATATCAAAAATCCCCTCGCAATTTAGCGTCCCCAATGTCTTGAGATCATGCTGACCGAGTTTGGTGACAATCCTATGGAAACCCTGGGAGGAGTATGTTAAATTCCAGAGCATGCGCTTTTTAAACAGCCCTAAATATCTCACTTCCTGTTGCGTTCAGCCCATGACATAGAGTACAAAAGTTGTTTGGCTCAGTGAGATCTATATGTGTACCGAGTTTCATATCAATACGTGCAAGTATGTGTGCGCAGTACATCAAGTTTTCAAACTGTGTTCCAGGGGGCGCTGTAGAGGCCCTGAACCACGCCCGGGTCCCAGCCTCTGTGGCGTCCTGATGGCCGCAGATTCCGACGTGTGTGCAAATTTTCAAGAGTTTTTGAGTATGTTAAGGCCCCCAAAAGTGCCCGGAAGGTGTAAAAAAATAAAAAAAAAAAAAAAATAAGAACCCTTAGAAGAACAATAGGGCCTTCGCCCTTTTGGGCTCGGGCCCTAATAATAATAATAATAATCCTTAGAAAAACAATAGGGCCTTCGCCCTTTTGGGCTCGGGCCCTAATAAGAATCCTTAGAAGAACAATAGGGCCTTCGCCCTTTTGGGCTCGGGCCCTAATAAGAAACGGAGCAGATCCAATAGGGTCCTCACACCATCGGTGCTCGGGCCCTAATAATCAGTATCAGTATCAGCTGACAAATTTTGTACAAGTGCATGTGTAATATATACACATATATGATTAAATATAAATTTTTCTTCAACTGGATTGTGTAAATTCTATTTTATCCTATTCATTTTTAAACGTATAGATGCTATATATAATGTAACTATTGTTTATAATGATAATATTATAATCTATGTATTTTTAAGTATATTTACATGTTATGCATACTTTTTAAACAATTAAACATCATTATAATAATCTGTATATAACTATAATGTACATTTGCATACTATCTAAACACATACATATAACCAAATGGCATATAAATGATTATATAAAATAAATGATAATATAATTTTTTGTATATATTATTGTTTTATTATTTATATTATAATTATAATATAGTAATTTATATAGATATAGAAATATGCATATTAAATGTGCATATAATGTTCATTTACATATTATGTATAATTGGTAAACATGAACAGATGGCATATATAAGACAAGAGTTTTTATGAGTCAGCAGTAAAGACTTTTACTTTAAAAAGTTGACGCTATAAACGGAAGTTATTTTGGTTTCAACAACAGCTTGATGCAGTGAACAACTGCACTGAGCAACAAAATCCCCCTTAACAGATGAAAGGATATTAATGTTACGACAAAGATATCGCTTTCCCAGATATTCAAACTGATGTTGATTTTGAATACGAGACTGATCTGAAGAATGAATGCTGCATCAGATGCATTTAATCTCACACGTCCAGTCTATCTCTCTTTAATAATTCTCTACATAATACAATGAGCTCTTAATACAGTAATATAATACGTTTTCAATGAAGCAACTCAACGTTCCTCCGTTGCTAGTTCTAAAGTGACATTATTGAATTAGTAACGGAGGTTTGGGCCTAAGGACAAATCATAGCAGTGCCAATATACAGCCATATCTCACATCTTCTTGTGTGATATTGCTGATTTAAAACATGATTAATACCACTATTGACCTAGAAGAACAAAACGGCAGACTTGAACATACTAAAATTCATTTAGATAGACCTGTGGAGTTCTAGAAGAATGTTTTATGGAGCGATGTGACCAACTTTTTGGACCTATGGATTAGTGGTATGTCTGGTGCAAAAAAGGGAAAACTTATGAGCAGAAGAACACCATCTCCATTGTCAAACGTGGAGGTGGGCCAGTCCTGTTATGGGGTTGTTTTACTGTAGCAGGAAGTGAAAAACATGACCATATGAAGGATATCATGGATTCTTTGAAGTATCAGGCCACCATTTGGTGTTATGCCTTTGGTGCAAAGGCTGAAGATGATGATTAATGGACTTTCCTGCAGGACAATCATCCCAGAGTAAACATCCAAAATCTACTTAAACTTGGTTCAGGGATCAGTAGTATGTTCTTGATCCGAAAGCTTTTTCATGTGAGGGATGGGCCAAGATTGCAGTAAAGAGGTGACAGAAGCTTCTTAGCACTTCCAAGCTGTGTTTATTGATGTTTTAAATGATAAAAGATTCTGCACCAAATTTGACTGTTGAGGGTTGAATATTTTTGAACATGAACGTTTAGAGAGAATAAGTTTTTTTTTTTCATTATTCATCAACTTGCGTTCTCAGAACTACTCAAGTGTGTATTACTAAACTTTCTGTAATTGTGTATTGATGCCTTTGTTAAATAATTTTTTTACCAAATTTTGTTGTCTGCAGCAAAATGTTTTACAGGTCAAGGGGGTTGAATACTTTTGATTGCAGCTGTATATATATATATATTATATTTGCATATAATGTACATTTAAGTGAAATACCAGCCTAATGAGACCTACAAAAACTCAAAGTGGAGTGGCTCAGACATCTGCAAAGTCTTTGTTCCCGTCAGTGACAGTAAACTCAGGCTCTTTGAAAGCAGTGCATCAAGCTGCCCATCAGAGCTGCAACAAGGCTTTATTTGTGCTGGAACAGACCCAGCTCTGACTCTTCGTAAATACACCAGAAACCTCATTTAGTGGATACTCAACTTGATTCACCTTTAAAAAAGACAATTATGCTACAATTTGCACTCATGTTTTCATGAAACATCAAGTATAACCTAACTAGTAACTGCCTAGCAACACTCTAGTACTAATGTTGTCTATGGCTTCCAGCATCACATGGAAAACACTGTGTAAAAATAATATCTTGTATCTTGTTAAGCACAATCATACACTTTCCATAATCAAGTTGACAGATTCATCATTATTTCTTCTGCAGCCTCCGGATTTCTTCATGAAGCAGTGGCTGGAAGAGCAGATCTCTGAAGATGTGGTTTAGCATGCTAGCGGAGAGCGCCAGTGGCCTGAATCTCTGGCCGGCGTCAGTCATGCGTGTTTTTGGGCAGCTGTGGGCCAGCGGGGTTCACACGGGCACCACTGGAGCTGAAGGTACCGCAGGGACAACTGACAATAACGCCAATCATGTCTGATGCTGGAAAATCACTGACTGGGTGAAATGTATTTTATTTTACATCAATTTACAATTATATATTTTATATGACATTTACAATATTTATATTTTATAATAATTCAAAGTTTTTATATTTGCAATTTATAATAGATTTTTAATATAACAGATTTTATATTTGCAATTTATAATACATTTTTTAATACAACATGTTTTATATTTACAATTTATAATAAACTGTCAATATATTGAATATATTTTATTTAATTATTTAATAATTATAATATTACTTTTATATATGATTATATACATTTATTTATTCATTCATTCATTTATTTTATATTATAATTTATATACTTTATAATATTACATTTACAATATTTATATTTTATAAATAAATTTATAATGCATTTTAATATAATGCTTTAATATTTGTTTATTTATAATAAACTGCAGATATGTAGAATATATTTTTAATATTGTTTATATATTTTATAATATATTTGTATTTGATTATTATTTGAATGAATATTACTATTATATACTATTATATCGTTTATTTATTTAATTTATTAATTCATTTTAAATTATAATTTATACATTATACATGTATATACTTTGTAATATTACATTTAAAATATTTATATTTTACAATAATTTTTTTTATATATTTATAACAATTTATAATACATATTTTCATGTTTTCATATTTACAATTTATAATAATACACATATTATACATATTATTTATTTATTATTAAATTATAATTTACATTTATATAATTTATCGATATATTGATATATAAATGTCTATATTTTTACAATCATTTAGTTTATATATTTGCAATTTAAAACAATTTATAATACATTTTTCATATGACATGTTTTTATATTTACCATTTTAATTTATTTTAAATGATAATTTAATATACTTTATAATATTACATTTAAATATATTTTTTTTATTTTACAATCGTTTAGTTTATATATTTGCAGTTTATAATAATTTATAATACATTTTAAACATTACATGTTTTTATATTTACAATTTATAATAATATTATCATATTTATTTGTTTATTTATATTATTTTATTTTTTAAATTATAATTTACATGTATTTATTTTATAATATTACATTTTAATATTTATATTTTACAATCATTTAGTTTTAATACTTGCAATTTAAAACAATTTATAATACATATAACATGTTTTTATATTTACAGTTTATAATAATACTATCATATCATTGATATGATAGTATTTAGTTCATTTCTATTTATTAATTTATTTAAAATTATAATTTACATTTATATACTTTAAATTGTTGTAAAATATAAATATTTAAATGTAATATTATAAAGTTTTTATATTTGCAATTTAAAACAATTTATAATACATTTTAATATAACATGTTTTTATATTTACAGTTTATAATAATTCTATCATATAATTAATTTTTTATTTGTTTGTTGTTTTTTTATTTATTCTATATTATAGTTTACATTTATATACTTTATAATATTAGATTTACATATTTATATTTTACAATAATTTCAAGTTTTTATATTTGCAATTTATAATAAACTGTAAACATATAGAATATATTTTGTATATTATATGTTTATTTATTTATTTTTATCTTAATTTACATTTATATACTTTATAATGTTACATTTACAATATTTATATTTTAATATAATAACTTGTATTTACAGTTTAAGTTATGTCATTTGTAATATTATATTTATAATGTATTAATATAATAATATTCATATTTTATTTGTGCTACTTAGTTTCTATGATAATAAAAATAAAAAAAATAAAAAAAAACATTACACCATTATGTCTTACTTCTATTTATAATTGATTTATTATTTACATTTTTAAATAATATTATTCATTTAATATTAATATTTTAATTTGTGATAATTATTTACCAGTTTACAGTGCTGTACAGTTCATATGATAATATAATTACAAATATTTGAATAATAATTTTACATTTTTATATTTTATGTTTATTTATACTTTAGAATATTAATCATTTATGTATATATTTACAACTTTTATATGCAAAATTTAATTTAAAGTAATATTTACATGTATCATAGTTTCATTTACCTTTAATATTAATATTTTTTTTAGAATAATAATAATTTTGGTACATAAAATATACTAAAATTAGAATTCACTATATCAAATATAATGTCATACTACAAGCCAACCTTTGTATAATAATTGATTTAAAAAAAGAATAATAATAAAAATATTGGGTTTACATGTTTTAAGGGGACATTCCATAGGCGTAATGGTTTTTATACTGTACAAACCGTATTTTCTATGGCCCTACACCTACCCTACACCTAAACCTAGCCCTCACAGGAGACTGTGCATACTTTTACTTCCTCAAAAAAACTCATTGTGCATGATTTATAAGCCTGTTTCCTCATGAGGACCTGAGAAATGTCCCCACAAGGTCAAAATCTACTGGTATTACTATCCTTGTGGGGACATTTGGTCCCCACAAAGTGATGAATACCAGGTACACACACACACACACACACACACACACACACACACACACACACACACACACACACACACACACACACACATTGCTACCAGCAAGAATCAAAAGCAGTGACCGACTTTGAGAAATGTTCCCAGCGAGGTGTTTATTGGTTTTTTTTGTGGCAGGGTGAGAATATCATAAGCGAGGGGATGAGAGACAAAAGCAACAACAGGCATGAAGGCCAAGTCCCTCACAGCTAAACCCTGAGGAGATAATCAAGTAGCTTTTGTTGGTTTCAAAATAAAAAGGAAGTGTATAAAGAACAGACATAAAAGAATATCATTCATGAAAGGCTCAAGTCAAACCCAATCCTTTCTGTCTTGCAGTAGGTCTCAATCCAGGGCAAAAAACACTGCTGGGAAAAACTTCCACGAGTGAGGAAACCGACGAGAGCTTTAATTGAGCGTGATCGATGTAACGCTAAAGAAATTCTCCAGATAAGCGCTATTGATCACATAAAGAGCTGAACGTTTCACAGCAGTCATCTGTCATCTACTGTAGGTCTACTACGGCGTGCTGAGAGATGGATCCGTAATCATGGGAATTATGGGAAACACACTGTGTCATTACGTAAGTATTATATATTTCATTCTGGAGGCTGAAAGTCAACACAAAACTGTCCACAAGTCTTTTTACTTCTCAAGTATGACGAGTTAAACAGGATATTATGAAAGAAAGAAAAATGAGAGAAAAATTAGTGATTTATAATATTATCAGTTAATTGGATTGTGAAAAGTGTATGGGTGTCAATTTTAATTATTGCATATTGCAAATTATTACTACTAAAACCATTTTTAACTGAAATAAAAATATATAAATATTAGATTTTAAACTTAAAAATAAATATACGAATATATGATATAAACTGGAATAAATCAACTTAAATAAGCTAAACTAAAATTAATATATATTAGATTATAAATAAATATAAAAGTATAAACTTAAAAATTAGAAATACAGTTAAATAAAATTTAGATAATTAAAATTGCATTACAAACCTAAACATTTGAAATAAATGGAAATAAAATCAATTTAAGTTGAAGTGCTAAAATGACTGAAACTGAAATAAAAATATATTAAATGTAAAACAGAAATGTTGAAAACGAACAAAAATCATAGCATGTAGCATAATAATAGCTTATAAATTAAATATTGTTAAATAAAATGAATATAAACTTAAAACTTAAACATTAGAAATAAACTGAAATAAGATCAATTTAGGATGAAGTACTGAAATGACTAAAACTAAAACTGAAATAAAAATATATTCAAAGCAAAATATAAATGTATAATTATATAAACGGAAATAAAATGTATAAATAAACTAAGATTAAATTAAATAAATATTAGATTACAAACTTAAAAATGAGAAGAAAAACTAAAATAAATTTAATTGGGGTACTAAATAAAGAAATAAAAATGTATTAAACGTAAAATAGAATTTAAACTATAAATCATTAGCACTATAATAGCTTATAAATTAAATATTGTGAAATAACATTTCAAAACTTAAAAATTAGAAATAAAGTTAAAATTAAAATAAATATTAGATTATAAATAAATATTAGATTACAAACTTAAAAATTAGAAATGAACAGAAATAAAATCAATTTAAGTTAAAGTACAAAAATTACTGAAACTGAAATAAAAATATATTAACAGTAAAATAGAAATATGAAAAATAAACTAAAAATATAGCATGTAACAAAATTATTTTAAAATAAAAAAACACTACAATAGCTTATAAATGAAATAAATATTAGATTACAAACTTAAAAATGAGAAATAAGCAGAAATAAAATACATTTAAGTTAAAGTGCAAAAATTACAGAAACTGAAATAAAAATATATTAACAGTAAAATAGAAATATGAAAAATAAACGAAAAATATAGCATGTAACAAAATGATTTTAAAATACAAAAACACTATAATAGCTTATAAATGAAATTAATATTAGATTACAAACTTAAAAATTAGAAATAAACAAAAATAAAATCAATTTAAGTTAAAGTATAAAAATTACTGAAACTAAAATAAAAATATATTAACAATAAAATAGAAATATAAAAAATAGACAAAAAATATAGCATGTAACAAAGTTATTTTAAAATACAAAAAACTATATAATAGGTGTGAAATAAAATCAATTTTAGATTACAAACTTAAAACATAGAAATAAACAAAAAAAATTAAAGTATAAAAATTACTGAAACTAAAATAAAAAATATATTAACAGTGAAATAGAAATATGAATAATAAACGAAAAATATAGCATATAACAAAATTATTTTAAAATAAAAATACTATAATAGCTTATAACTAAAATAAATATTAGATTACAAACTTAAAAATGAGAAATAAACAAAAATAAAATAAATTTAAGTTAAAGTGCAAAAATTACAGAAACTGAAATAAAAATATATTAACAGTAAAATAGAAATATGAAAAATATAGCATGTAACAAAATTATTTTAAAATAAAAAAACTATAATAGCTTATAAATAAAATAAAATAAATAAAAATGAGAAATAAACAGAAATAAAATCAATTTAAGTTAAAATATAAAAATTACTGAAACTAAAATAAAAATATATTAACAATAAAATAGAAATATGAAAAATAAATGAAAAATATGGCATGTAACAAAATTATTTTAAAATAAAAAACACTATAACAGCTTATAACTAAAATAAATATTAGATTACAAACTTAACAATTAGAAATAGAAATATGAAAAATAAACAAAAAATATAGCATGTAAGAAAATTATTTAAAAATAAAAAACACTATATTTATTTCATTTATAAGCTATTATAGTGTTTTTTTATTTTAAAATAATTTAGTTATATGCTATATTTTTCGTTTATTTTTCATGTTTCTATTTTACTGTTAATATATTTTTATTTTAGTTTCAGTAATTTTTGTACTTTAATTTAAATTGATTATATTTCTGTTTATTTGTAATGTTTAAGTTTGTAATCTAATATTTTTTTTATTTATACGCTATTATAGTGTTTTTTATTTTTAAATAATTTTTAAATAATTTTCTTATATGCTCTATTTTTCATTTATTTTTCATATTTATATTTTACTTTGAATATATGTTTATTGTATTCTTCATTGTAAATTTATTTCAGTTTATTTCTAATTTGCATTTTCTTATCGAATATTTATTTTATTTATAAGCTATTATAATGTTTGTTTTTTTTAAATAATTTTGTTACATGCTAAATGCATTTTATTTCTGTTTATATAAGTCTGTAATCTAATATTTATTTTATTTATAAGCTATTATATATATTTTTTATTTTAGTTTCAATAATTTTTGTCAATTAACTGAAATTGATCTTTTCAATCTAAATTCATTTTAACTAACTCGCATCAAAAATTACATTTTATTTGTACAGAAAATGTTGACATTACAAAAAGAAAGAAAAATACACTTTATGCTAATGCTAATGCTAAAGCTATAATGCCCCTTGTGGTAACACTGAGAAAGCAGTGCATACTTGCATTGTTATGAACTGCAGTTTAACATTTCAAAGAACAACAACGTATAAAAATTGGCTTGGTTGCAAGAAACATCTGTGTTTATGTACTTGCAATTAGTATGCTAACTGTTTTGTACTTGCTAAAAGTTAATTTACTCGCATTTCCGCATAGTAAGTGTTCATTTTCGGACTGTGGCAAACACAAACCTCTATAATCAGGCTTAAAAACTCTCCCTAAACGCTCTTGCATCTTTCACAAAAGGATGCGAAAGCCTAGCGGTGCATTTCAGCTAAGCTAAGAAAGATGCTTTTGCTGCAGTTTCCGTGGCCTCCTGCCAGTTTCACAGCACAGTGAACAGGGTTAGACGCTTGCCGTCTCAACACAAGCTTTCATCTTGGATTATATTCTTCATCTGGGCGAGTGGAGAGTCTGCTACTCCTGCCCCGGAGCTCTCTTTAACGTCCGCCCACCATCGCGCACGCAAGAAAAAAAAAGAAAAGAGAAAAGCTCCCCACAGACATCTCTCTTGAACATCATCACACCGATAATTCAGATTCCTCATGTTCCACTTGTGTGGCGTAAGGGCAGATCAGGAAAGCGTGAGTGCTCACATGAGACAGATCTGCCAGTTCGAGTCAAAGGTTGAGAGGGAAACGATCCTTTCGCACTCCACTGGGCCACATGGAAGCTTTGCACCGATCACGAACGCTTACAATCACAAGCGCTACGATGAATTACTGTGTTCCTGTGGGAACACACCTGCTAGGCCTCAAAATATCATCAGAAATCATTACACAATCTCCTTTAGTGACTAATAATATTACTTGCACACCACAGGTGTCTAATGGACTAACCACAACCACAAAGTACTATAGTATTAGTTAGCTAAATTAACCTATTTGAAGGTATTGCTAAAAGTAACTATTGTAGTAATTTCAAGGTACTCTTTTGAAATACCATATGCGACCAAAACCCAAAAAAAAGAGTCACAGTGACACAAATTTCAAAATTGTTAAGTTTACAACCTTTACAGCAAAAGGCACGTACAGTGGTGTGAAAAAGTGTTGGCCCCCTTCCTGGTTTTTTATTTTTTTGCATGTTATAAAATATTAATCAAAGGTAACACAAGCATGCAGTTTTTAAATGAAGGGGGTTTTTTTATGAAGGGAAAACAATATCCAAACCCACATGGCCCTGTGTGAAACACAGGTATCACACAGTTGAGTTTCTCTAGCCACACCCAGGCCTGATTACTGCTACACCTGTTCCCAATCGAGAAATCACTTAAATAGGACCTGCCTGACAAAAGATCCTCAAAAGCTACACATCATGTTGAGATCCAAAGAAATTCAGGAACAAATGAGAAAGAAAGTAACTGAGATCTATCAGTCTGGAAAAAAAACATTTCTAAAGCTTTGGGACTCCAGCAAACCACATTGAGAACCATTATCCACAAATGGCGAAAACATGGAACAGTGGTGAACCTTCCCAGGAGTGGCCGGCCGACCAAAATTACCCCAAGAGCGCAGCGACGACTCATCCTAGAAGTCACAAAAAACACAACAACATCTAAAGAACTGCAGGCCTCTCTTGCCTCAGTTAAGGTCAGTGTTCATGACTCCAGCAAAAGAAAGAGACTGGGCAATAATGACCTGCATGGCAGAGTTCCAAGACGAAAACTGCTGCTGAGCAAAAAGAACATAAAGGCTCGTCTCAGTTTTGCCAGAACACATCTTGAAGATCGCCAAGACTTTTGGGAAAATACTCTGTGGACTGACGAGACAAAAGTTAAACTTTTTGGAAGGTACATCTGGCGTAAAAGTAACACAGCATTTCAGAAAAAAGAACATCATACCAACTGTGGGATTACAAATTTAAGAATTTGTTTTAGATTTGCTGGTCCTATGGAAGATGGCTGGACCAATCACGTGCCGGTCACTGTTTGTGTAAATTTCTAAGCTTTTTGATTGGTTTTATACAGATCTGCCCTCCAAAGGCAAAGTGCAGTAACTACGCCAACACTGAAACTGAAAAAATGCCTTTAAATTTTTTACAACAGCTAGTCAAACATGTTGACACACTTGTTTCTCTGAAATGGGACAAAATTGAACCAGGAGACTTTGCCACAAGACAAAACAGTTGTCACAAAGTCCATTTTAAGCCTTAATTCAATTTTGACCAAATGTGTAGTTACTGCGCTTTGCCTTTGGAGGGCAGAGATATAGTGACGTTTCAGGGGATACCCGAAATATAGGGAAATGCTCAGAAGTGACATAGTATTTAGTAAAACTTTAAGTCAACTTTAATAGTTATTTAAATACCTTTACTCAATTATCTGGACTATGAAACTTTGTTCTTTGAAATTGGCTAAAAAAAGAAAACTAGATTTTTTTTATTGTTTTTCCACATTATCAGCCTGTATCTTAAAATAGAACGTTGTGACTTCCCACTCATTTCGCCAGATCGGGTCACATATAAACACCACTGTATCTTGTAACATCATGACGAATAAAACTAGGTATTGAATTGGTTTGACACATCTAAAAAGTTAGATAATTTTGAGCAGTATATAATAAAATATGACATACCCACAGAAGAGTCTTTGAGGGTCAGGTGTAAGACTTTGACTGTATGAAAACTGAAGGATTGTGCTGAGGAGATGAGAATAGGTTGGATGTTCTTTTAAATGATACGCAGACCTCAAACTCAAAGCGACAGGCCCCTGCAGCCAGAATGACAGAGCGCGTCGCGGTTCCCCTTCTTGATCTTGTATCTTGGAGCCACAAAGCAAGTCATCTAGAAAGGCAGAATTACGCTGAATAATGGCCATTATGCGGGAGGTAAACAGCAAAAAGGCACAATAATGAGACTGCTGAATGCAAACTACTCGATTGAGAGCCGAGGTTAGCATCTCAGTGAAAGCTATTTTAATCAGACTCACTGAAATATGCCATCAAAGAGCCAATTAAATTAAAGTTTTGTGGTTTTTAGTCAATTTCAGTTAAAATCGAAGCGGTATAGTTTTAAAAAGTTTGTCTTACGGTTTCACATTTGATTCACGTAAACAGAATTGCAAATCAGTTTATTAAAAAGGCTGTTTAGGCTAACAGACAACGCTAACAATAACAGGTTAGATAAAACAGCTGTTAACAGAAAAACAAAACCACTTTGAGACGAAATGATGGCAATAAATTTGTAGAATTACTCACAATAGTCACAAGCTTTAGCTTTAGTGAACTAAAACAGCTCTTGCTAACTGCTTAAGACACGCTCAAGCAGTTCTGTATTGCTTATTAGACCATCTGCCCCATTTTTCAGTATAAGAAAGGAAGGATTGATTTTAATCAAGCCACCACACGCTTGTCATTGCATTTAAAAAGGCGGGAAATGTTTCACAGCTGGAAACAAACATGCAAGGGGAAATTTTAACAAGGTTAATTAGCTATTGTTAAACAGAGTGTTTTTACCTATACAACAAAAAGCTAATAACACATATACTCTGAAATTATGAGGTTTTTACCTGAAAATATTTTTTAATACAGTATTTACTAGGAATTTACTAAAATATATGAAAAAATGTATATTTAGGCTGTTGGTGCATATAGTAATGGACACAAGGCAGAGCTAAAACACTTTTGTCAAATGACTAAGCAGCAATACATTATATCTCAATATATCTCAAAATTTGGAAATATTTCAGTCTATAAAATCTGGTTTTAAGGGTTTACACGCAAACCCATTAACCAGAAATATAAAAACACTGCCTTGACTTCTTGACGTTGATTCATGTATGTACATATTATGGAAGGCTGACAGGGTCAAAAGTCAGTTTTTCATGTCCTGTTTATTTCAATATTCTTTCTCACTTAGTTACTTAAACTTTAGACACAATGTTGCTAGTTATGTTGTCTGTTTTTGTTATGCAGATAAAAAAGGCTGTTAAGTCTCCAGAATTTTTGAACAAATGAATCAATTCAGTGAATGATTCATTCAAATTAGTTATCTGCTTTCTGAACAAATCAGTTTAAAGAATGATTCAAAGATTAACTCATGAAATGTTTTGGTCCTGAAAGAATTTGTTTAACAAATTATTTTTTAAACAAGTTTTTTAACAAATCAGTTCAATGAATGATTCAACGATTCATTACAGAGTCATTTGTCGCCACCAGAGCTGGGTATTAGCAGTAATACATTATAATCTCAAAATCTGAAAATATATCAGTCTATAAAAACTGGTTTTAAGGGTTAACCAGAAATATAAAATTAACCAGAAATATAAAAACACTGCCTTGACTTCTTGACGTCGATTCATGTATGTACATATTATGGAAGGCTGACAGGGTCAAAAGTGTGTTTTTCATGTCCTTTTTTATTTTAATGTTCTTTCTCACTCCAATAAATACAATAAAATACTGAGTTCAAATTCAGTTCAATTAATGATTCAACGATACATTAGACAGTCGTTTTTCGCCACCAGAGGGATGACATAATCAGATTCCAAAAAAGTACTTGTAATTAGCGTAAAAATACTTGTAATTAGATTAAATTAATTTTAAAATATTTGTAATATAAAAATATATGTAATAATTACATATTATTTACACAATAGCAATACATTATTCATATTTCATTGATTCTCCCTAATTTCACTTTTTTTACATTTTTATTTTCCTTTCTAAAATAGCCTTCTGCTTATATACACTTAGAAAGTCTTAAAATTTTGTA
Organism: Garra rufa; assembly: GCF_049309525.1. NCBI lineage: Eukaryota > Metazoa > Chordata > Actinopteri > Cypriniformes > Cyprinidae > Garra > Garra rufa. The sequence continues at coordinate 37,130,507 of NC_133367.1, read as the reverse complement.
GATATTTAGTCAGGTATTTAGTCAGGTGGCTACACAACATTTGACCACCAATTTACAAAAATTCAAGTTTAAGAAGGGTTTTAACACTGGATCAACTACTGATGAACACATTGATTTTTATTTGAATTATCACTATGTATGTAAAGTATTCCTTTATATTCCTAGGTTTTTGTCTTTCAAACACATTAAAATGCACAAATTGACACTTTTTTGTCATCTGATTCTCTTTCACCTGATATATTTACTTAAAGTACCCCATAGATTTTCAAATAAATATTTTAATAATTAAGTATCACATTTGCATGTTCATTGGTTTTCTGACGTTAGTTATGGTCACATAACATCCAGGTAAACACATAAAATGTTTCATTTTTTTAGTAAGTGTTTTATTTTGATTTTATTTGTTTTCATTTAATTTTTTTTATGATTTTACCATTTTTGTCTTTTTTTTTATTAAACTGCTTTTCATTAAACTCATAAACCCCCTGGAGTTTCTTAACAAACTCCAGTTTGAGAAACCTCGACATAATGTAATGTTTAATGCACTTTGTGTTCTTAATATTTTCTTACTCATTTGTATTTTTATATCAATATGGTACAAGATTATCCTACTTAAATAAATGTGACAATTGCGTTAGCTCAAAGGTAATCTAAAAGTAATCTACAAGTAGTCAGATTACCTAAAATGTATAATGTAATGGATTACATTACTAACTATAATTTTGTCATGTAATTTGGAATTAGTAACGGATTACAATTCGTAATATACCCAGCTCAGTTCACCACCTACTGGCGTAACAATGTAACTTCTAATCAAATCCTCTAAAAAAAAGGAAACCGTTATCACACAACATAAAAAATGCCTTTTTAGTGCAAAAAGATTCACAGCATAACTTTAAATCAAGAAGTTACACTAAAGCTACAACTAAGAGAAGTTTTCCAAAAATGTAGAGTTTGATGGTAACAACATCATTTCTTAAGTCTTAATTTACACCGTAACATTAATTACTTCACTTAGCACAGTAGATATCGGTAAAGCAATGCCACAATACATCAAATAAAGGATTAATATATGAGCAAATCCAGAGGTAAATCTGCTTTATAATGTATTACACATTCAAACATGGTCAGAATGTGCATGTGTTGAGAAACATGTTTAAATTTGACGTCATTACACGGTGAAACTGTCTTTACATGTACTAAAGAAATGCTGCAAAAACTGACACCTTAACATGGCCAAAATGTGCAGGTCTCTACATAAAAAAAGAAACACTTTCAAAATGAATGCGTTAACATGGACATATTTTTGGCCCTGTCGGCCTTCCACAATCAATAAACTAGCAATTGCCTATAAAAGAATGCCTTGACATCTTGACGTCAAGAGATGTACATATATTGCACAAGGCTGACAGTCAATATAATGTTGATAAAGATCTAAAACAATTTTATGTATTTGTTAATATGGTGTAAATGCATATTTGATGCAATATTGGCCTGTTAATCAGTCAATGTGCAATATATTGGTCATATCACTAAACTGCTAATGTAAGACGAACTAATCTAAAATTACTATGTCCTATGCAATGATAATAGAACGGACCAAAATATTCTCAACCGTCAACAATGCAGTGTAGCACTGGAAACATTCAGTCCAGTCTGTCCTCTTTGCATCTCCTGTAGTTAACACTAATTACACGCTTTGCTTCCTGATGGAGTGTGTACATTTATAGCGTCCTTTTTATCTTCATCCTTTACTTAAACCCTCATAAATGCCATAGCAAACCCTCTGTGAACGATAGCTTTCAACTTCATTTATTAATTACTTGAACAAAATTAAAATAATGCAGAGCTTGGGTTCAGAATCAGATAGGAAGATGGGCACAGTGAGTCACTGAAAATAACAAGACTATGAACAGTAGCTGAAGTGTTTTACAAATAACAACAAAAGAGTAGAATAGGCAAACTTCCCGCTTAATGCGAAAAAAGTTCATTAAGCAATCATTTAAACAACACTCCAATATGTTCAATAAAATACTGATTAAGTTACACTTTAGTCACAATGTTGCCAGTTACGTTGCCTGTTTTTGCTCTGCGGACAAAAAAACCTGTGAAGTCTTCAACGTTTTTGAGCAAATCAATTTGTTTAGTAAATGATTGGTTCAAATCAGTAACCTGCTTTCTGAACAAATCAGTTTACAGAATGATTCAAAGCTTCACTCATAAAATGTTTTGAGTTTTTTTTTTAACAAATCAGTTCAATGAATGATTCAATGATATGTTACAAAGTCATGTGTCGCCAACTACTGGTGTAACATTGTAACTTCTAATGAAATCCTCTAAAAATAAAACTGTTACCACACAACACAAGAATTAATGCCCTTTTTTAAGTCCAAAAGGTCGCACAGCATAACTTTAAATCAAAAAGTAACACTAAAGCTAAAACTGAGCTAAGTTTTCCAAAAATGTAGAGTTTGCTGGTAATAACTTACTTTTGTAAGTAGATACTCAGACCAGTGCAGGAAGGATAAAGAGGGAGATAGAGCCAGTGGAAGTTAGAGGGGAAAGCAAGACCATAAATTTAGTTTTGTAGACATTTATTGTCTAAGCCTAACATTGCTTTTGGTCATTGCAGACACTTGCTCTAAAGATAAATGAACCGGGGCAAATGTATTGAGCTGTAGGAAGTGTCAAGCTTTAGTATCTGTGTCGACAATCAGACAGTTGCTAGTAATTAAAGATTGTGAAAGTGATTTTTTTTTTCAGGTTCAGAGAGTGGGGGTTTTGAAGAGGGTGTGTTGTAAACTTTGCTGCTTTTACTTTTGTTTTCAAGGCAAGTAGAATGAAATGGAACTTACTAATTTCTAAACAAATGCGATAAAAGTGAAACTAATTATATTACAGGATGTCTTGTATCCACTGGGACATGAAAAAACAAATTTCCCTTGATCTTTTGACAAATAAGTGGTCTTTGTTTGCTTAATACATCCTGCAGGTTTTATAGCTTAAAATGTCCTTATTATCAATAAAAAAGCATTTATGTAATAACACTCAGAAAATGGCTTGTTTGGATCCAAGCGTAATGTGAGTGTTGTGTCACGTCAAAAGCAAACAGAAATTACAATCACTACCACTATCTTCTCTACACTGGATACAGCATACAGATGCGTGTTTGCTTTCTAACTAGTCCTAACATTTGAGTCATCAATAGGACAAATGGAGTGAAAGAACTTTAGCTTTGAAGCGTTTGGTTTAAACAGCTTGTTGCATCTTTGTACAGATATCAGAAGGATCCCAGCGTAAGCAACAAGTGGATAGCTGCATCATGTCAGAGAAATGTTCAGACTTTAAAACATGTTATTTGTAAATGAGGCACAGTTTCATGGATAGCTGAAACATTTGTTGAAAGATGAAGCAGTACAAGATCTGACTGCAGCTGCATCACAAATGGTAAGTAAATTATTTCATAATGCTTTGTCTGGAAATTACTGTTTTATTTTGGTTTTGTTGTTGAAACACTCACTTGAAATAGCGAGGGGGTGTTGATACTGTTTCCCATGCAATGACATTAGCCAATCATAACAGTGACTGATTACTGCGAAGCCGTAAAGGACCCGCTACTTAAAACAAGTCGTTATAGAAAGAAAGCATCTATAGCACAAGTCCACAGAAATATGACTTCTCAAAAAAGTTGTCCCGAGTTTGAACTTCCAAAATGCAGCTTCAAAGGGCTCTAAACGATCACAGCCCAGGAAAGAAGGGTCTTATCTAGCAAAACGATGGATTATTTTTTAATAAAAAATTACAATTTATATTGTTTTTAACCTAAAATGCTCGTCTTGTCTAGCTCGGCAAGAGCGCTTGAGCATTTGAGATTAAAAACTATATAAGTTGTAAATGTTTTTTTAGAAAATAACCTATTGTTTCGCCAGATAAGACCCTTCTTCCTCGGCTGGGATCATTTAGAGCCCTTTGAAGCTGCATTTAAACTGCATTTTGGAAGTTCAAACTCGGGGGCACCATAGAAGTCCATTATATGGAGAGAAATCCTGAAATGTTTTCCTCAAAAAACACCATTTCTTTACGACTAAAGAAAGAAAGACATGAACATCTTGGATGACAAGGGGGTGAGTACATTATCTGTAAATTTTTGTTCTGAAAATGAACTACTCCTTTAATTAATAAAATAATTGCTCTTTTTTTAATATAGAGTTAATGAACTACTGAAATGCTTTTTAGAAGCGTAGTTTTTAGAAGCATGTAGTTCCTGCATTTATAGATATTTGGGCTGTCAAACGATTAACGCGATTAATCGCATCCAAAATAAAAGTTTATGTTTACATACTAAATGTGTGTTTACTGTGTATATTTATTATGTATATATAAATACACACACATACATGTATAGACTTAAAAAAATACTTATATGTGTGGATAGTTATATTTGTATTTAATTTAGATTATATATAGAATTATAAATATTTTATATATAAATCTAAAACAGTTTTCTTTAATATACATGTTTGTGTGTGTATTTATACATACATTATATATACACACAGTACACACACATACAGTATGTAATCATAAACTTTTATTTTGGATGCGATTAACCACGATTAATCGTTTGACAGCCCTAAATAGATATGCATACACTTGAGGTCAAAAGTTTACATACACCTTTCAGCATCTTGCAGTCCCTTGTTTGTCCTGAACAGTTAAACTGGCCGCTGTTCTTCAGAAAAATCCTTAAGGTCCCACAAATTATTTGGTTTTTCAGTATTTTTGTGTATTTGAACACTTTCCAACAATGACTGTATGATTTTGAGATCCATCTTTTCACACTGAGGACAACTGAGGGACTCATATGCAACTTCTACAGAAGGTTCAAACGCTCACTGATGCTCAAAAAAGAAAACACAAGAGCCGGGGGGCAGTTCTAAATTGAAAAAAATATATATATATATTTAGGCAAAATAAGAAAAAATGTACACATCTTCATTCTGTTCAAAAGTTTTCACCCCCCGGGTCTTAATGCATTGTGTTTCCTTTTGAGCATCAGTCATTGTTGGAAATGGTTCAGATACACAAAAATTCTGAAAAAAAAAAAGAGAATTTGTAGGACCTGAAGGATTTTTCTGAAGAACAGCAGGCATTTTTTTTTGCCATTATTACGAATTCGGGAAGCCCGTAATGCAACTAACAGCGCAGACACGTGCATAATCTAGACCAATTAATGTGACGCTAATATTTGCTTCGCTTTTGGTGTGCACAAGTCTTCAGCAGATTTAGATTTGACTATCTTTGACTATTCCAATATAATGGATGCCTAATTAGGAGTTTACGTGTATCTATGCCTGAATCAACCTGCAGCTGCTAATATGGCTATGCTAATCTCAACTCTCTGTTTAGGTTGTGGTATTTTTTGTTTGCCTTTGACAAAATGACACAATAAATGTCCCATGGGGTTAAGAAAGATGTTATTCTTGTTTATTAAAAAACATTTAACTGTAAATCAAGGAACAGTTTGTTTCTGAGGAGAAAACAAGCAACAAATTGTCAGTGAGAATGTTCTAAAGGTTAAATGCTGCAGCTCATCATAAACGGCTGCAGATGTCACCGCGAAAGAGCACCGCCGTATGTTTGTGAACTAGATGAACCCCACATCTCTGACTAAGTGATGAACGGCAGACTGTCTTTCACGGGAACTGCCCTCCCTGTGGTCGTCTGCGTTTACAGGCCACTGCCTCTCAGAGCAATCAGGCCCCAGCAGGCTTTACGGCGCAAAACCAAGCAAGCCCAATAGTGTGCGTATGAAGGCACTGTAGATCAGCCATCGGTGTCGCTCATCACAATGTCAAGTCCGAGCGGGGTGAGTCACGGTGAGCCACATTCACTGTCAAAAAACACTGACAGTACCACACCAAACCACTCATGGGGAACAGGACAGGAAATAAACAGTCAGTCGCATGTTATACTTCATAACGAAAACGAAGCAGTTTTTTCTGCTTGGGTGAGTCATCAAATCACATTACCCACAATTCCAATGAGTGACCTAGATGAAGATTAGCTAACGCTGCCAGCACGCATGTCACTTAATGCGACAAAAAACGCATTAAACACAGTCTGTTTAGAGGTATAAACCGCCCACCATTCCTTTCCCTTCCCATGATGCTTTGAAAAGGAAATAAGTATGAACATATGACAAAAGGAAGCGACATTAATGGTTGTGAATCATATTTGTTTGATGATCCCGACTGTTACATGCTTGATAAGCAAGCACACAAGCCTGTGGGACAATCTGGCAAAGCGTCGCGCTCAGGAAAAACCAGCCAAGCAAATTAATTAAACACTTTGCCACATGCTGAAACAAACCCATGATTAGGACGAATCTGGGCAACATCATTGTGAATATGGTAATTATGAAAATAAAAAATGAAGACAAAATGGTTAAGGCTATGCCATCTTCATGAAAAAATGATGTAATTAAAACATAATGTAATTATCATTTAGGATCTTAGCTTAGTTAGCTTAGTTAATCCAAAAAATGAAAATTCGGATCATTTATGAATCCTCATTTCGCCCTAAAATGTCCTTCATTCGTGGAAAGTAAAATGTGATTTAGATTTAAATTTGAATTGATCTGAATTAAATTTAAAAAAATAATCATTCAGTTTTGTGAACTGCATTAAATGATTCACTTAAATAAAGCAGAATCAAAAAAAATATTTGGTCAAGATTTTCTTGCAATAATCACATTTATTTTGGTCTGTTCTTTCACACAAAGTTTTTGTATAGCCTCAAGAGACTCAGGAACTAGATTCATTATTGAATCATTCAGTTTTGTAAGCTGCATTAACTGATTCACTGAAAAATACAGATTCAAGAAATGATTTGCTCAAGATTTTCTTGGAATTACAATATCCATTATGGTCAATTCTTTCACATAAAGCTTCAATAGATTTGAAATGTATCGTTAAGATTTGAGAACTGATTCACTGAAAAATACAGATTCAAAAAATTATTCAGTCAACATTATATGTTAATTTTTGTATACCTTCAAAAGACTTAGAATATACTCCAAAATAAGACTCACTGATTTGTTCAATGTTGTGAACTCCTCAAACTGATTCACTGAAAAATACAGATTCAAAAATGATTCAGTCGATATGTTTTGTGAATAACAACATCCAATATGGTCTATTCTTTCACATAAAGCTTCAATAGATTTGAAATGTATCATTAAGATTTGAGAACTGATTCACTGAAAAATACAGATTCAAAAAATGATTCAGTCAGTCAACATTATACATTAATTTTTGTATACCTTCAAAAGACTTAGAATATACTCCAAAATAAGACTCATTGATTCGTTCAATGTTGTGGACTCCTCAAACTGATTCACTGAAAAATACAGATTCAAAAATGATTCAGTCGATATGTTTTGTGAATTACAACATCCAATATGGTCTATTCTTTCACATAAAGCTTCAATAGATTTGAAATATATCATTTAGCTTTGTGAACTGTATAAACTGATTCACAGAAGAATACAGATTCAAAAAATATTTGTTCAAACTTTTCTGTGAATAATTATCTTAATTTTGGACTGTTCTTTCACACAAACATTTTGTTACTCAAAAAAAATATACTCAAAAAATTAATCATTCAGTTTTGTGAACTGCATTAACTGATTCACTTAAAAAAACACAGATTCAAAAAATTATTTGGTCAAGATTTTCTTGCAATAATCACATTTATGTTGGTCTGTTCTATCACACAAAGTTTTTGTTTAGCCTCAAGAGACTAGATTCATTATTGAACATTCAGTTTTGTGAACAGCATAAACTGATTCACTGAAAAATACAAACAATGAATCAGTCAACATTTTACATAAATTTTGGTTTGTTCTTTCACATAAAGTTTTCATATAGCTTCAAAAGACTTGGAATATACTCAAACGTAAGATTCTTTGATTCATTCAGTTTTGTGAACTCCTCAAACTGATTCACTGAAAAATACAGATTAAAAATAAATTGATTTGAATGGTATTTTCTGTGAATAGCGACATTAATTATGGTATGTTCTTTCACATAAACTTTGTACAGCTTCAATAGATTTGGAATATATCATTCAGTTCTGTGAACAACTTAAACTGATTTACAGAGTTTGTGTATAGCTTCAAAAAACCTGATTCGTTAATGAATCATTCAGTTTTGTGATCTGAATAAACAGATTTACTGAAAAATACAGATTAAAGCAATTATTTGGTCGAGATTTTCTTTGAATAATTATGTAATTTTGGTCTGTTCTTTCACAAGAAGTTTTCATATAGCTTCAAAAGACACAAAAAAACAGATTCATTCAGTTTTGTGAACTGCATAAACTGATTCAATTAAAAATACAGATTCAAAAAAATGATTCAGTCAACATTCACATTAATTTGGGTCTGTTCTTTCACTTTCATAAGACTTCAAAAGACTCAAGGAACAGAATAATTTATGAATCATTCAGTTTTGTGAACTGCATAAACTGATTCAATGAAAAATACAGATTTAAAAAAATGCTTCAGTCAACCCTTTACATTAATTTTGGTCTGTTCTTTCACACAAGGTTTTGTATAGCCTCAAAAGACTCGGAATATGCTCAAAAATAAGACTTATTGATTCATTCAGTTATGTAAACTCCTTAAACTGATTCACTGAAAAATACAGATTAAATAGAAATTGATTCTAATTATATTTTCTGTGAATAACATTAATTATGGTCTATTCTTTCACACAAAATGTTTGTAAAGCTTCAATAGATTTGGAATATATCATTCAGTTTGGTCAACTGCATAAACTGATTCACTGAAAAATACAGATTCAAGAAATTACTTGGTCAAAATTTTTGAAAATAATGATCTTATTTTGGGCCTGTTCTTTCACACAAACTTTTTTATAGCTTCAAAAGATTGGAACATACTCAAAACTGTAAACTGATTAACTGAAAAATACAGATTCAAAAACGTTTTGGTCAATATTTTCTTGCAATAATGACATTAATTTTGGTCTGTTCATTCACACAGAGTTTTTATAGCTTGAAAATATTTAAAAACAGGGTTCATTAATGAATCATTCATTTTTTTGAACTGCATAAACTGATTTACTAAAAAATACTGATTCAAATATTGATTTAGTCAACATTTTACATTAATTCTGGTCTGTTCTTTTACAAAAGGTGTTTTGTTTACATTCAGTAGACTTATAAAACATACTTAAGAATTGGATTTGTTAATGGATTAATCAGTTTTGTGAAATGTATAAACAGATTTACTGACAAAATACAGATTCAAGAAATGATTTGGTCAAGATTTTCTTGCAATAATGACATTGATTTTGGTCTGTTCATTCACACAGAGTTTTGTATAACTTAAAAAGACTCAAAAACAGGGTTCATTAATTAATCTTTCAGTTTTTTGAACTGCATAAACTGATTTACTAAAAAATACAGATTCAAATGTTGATTTAATCAACATTTTACATAAATTCTGGTCTGTTCTTTTACAAAGGTTTTTTTATACATTCAGTAGACTTGGAAAATATACTTAAGAACTGGCTTTGTTAATGAATCATTCAGTTTTGCATGAACTGACTTATTTAAAAATAAAGATTCAAAAAATTATTTTCGTTGTTTTCGTATAGCTTCAAAATGCTTTGTTCGTAGCATAGTTTAGCCCTTATTCACTTTCATTACACCAAAAAATGTTTTTGAATATTCTTCCAAAATTCAATTCGAATGGCATAAAGGTAAATAAGTCTTCGTAAAAGCTGGTAAAGCTGCACCTGTCACAAAAAGGTGAAGACAGGTTGTTCTAAATAAGTAAATAAATAAATAAATATATTATTTTTAGCGGCTTACTGGGAGGAGCACTGCACATATGTGACACCACAAGGAGCTCTAAAAAAATTAGGCATTCTAGTTGCGGTAAAAGTCACAAAAAAGATGTTTTGCTTCCATTGCTTACATGCATGAAGTGATTTCATTCCATCCAAATGAATGTATTTCACCCATGGAAAGAAAATGAACCATAAACATTCTCATTACAGTTAATCAGTTCAGTCAAACTGATATGTGAACCGCATAAAAGATTTGAGTCGAGAAACCCCGAGAGCTTCAAGGATGAACATGTCTAATGAGAATCACCAGCATCCTTAGATTTAATACAAACAAACAAGATCAAGACTGAGGGTTAAAATAGGGCTAAAAATCAGTAATATCTTGTAGAAGAGGTGTAGAAAGCATTCTGAACGTGATATAAAGGTCTCTGGGGAATGTTTTATCCACAGCTATTAGTAATAAGCGTCTACTGAGCAGAGTCACACTATCACTTATTGCATTTAGTAATTTTCACTCACAAGATAGCGAACGACAAATCTCTTCATTACCGCTTCTGCTCGTCCCTGTGATACCCAAGAGTCTTCAACATTCCCAAAGATCTGAATATGTTTATAATGAAATATCAATCGCGTTGTTGGTTTGTCACGCTGTGTCATGAGGGCAGATTTACGCCGCTAAAGGTTGAGTGCAGATGGTAATGTGAGGAAGGCCTGCTGCCGTTAGCGTCGTTTGCACAACCGGTGAATTGATAGGAGTTGCATGTTAGCCTGAGGGATTTGTAAAGTGTGGCACCAAAGTAGATTATGCAAATTGGACGTTATCTTGATCGGTTCTGAAAATAGATGGGAAATTGAAAAAATGAAGAATTTGAAATGAACTTTAGTGGAGTTTGGGGTGTGTTTTCGGAGGAAGGCCTCAGTCTTTTTCATACTTTATTAAAAGCCCACCGGCAACTATAGTTATATTCTTGTAAGCATAATGCAAACATAATTAACACGTTGCTAGCATGTTGTTAACATGATGCTAATATGATTTGGTGCCTAGTGCCGAGTTTTATCACGGTAAGCACCACTCACATTTTCTTCAGAAAATGTACATATATATTTATTTTTATTTAACTTTTTGATACACAATGCCCTTTTGGGGCAACTTAATGGCTGCACTTTGTTCTGCATTATGTTCTACCACTTTAAGACAAACGGATTTGTTGTCTTTTGTGTTTTCATATTCAAGAGATTATAATGCAGCTTTTTTGGGTTTGCATCGATTGTTCTTTGACTTTTATACACAATAAATGTGTAATAAATTTGAATAAAGATTGATCTTCCCTGTTGAACAAAAACAGCTAAAACCAGCCTAAAATGGTTGGCTGTATTTACTGGTCATCCAGTCTGGTTTTAGCTGGTCATACCTGGTCAGCAGGCTGGTTTTAGAGGGGTTTTGGCCACTTTCTTAGCTGGTCAGGCCAGGAGACCAGCTGCAAAAACCAACTAAAACCAGCCTGACCAGCCTAGCCAGGCTGGGAGACCAGCTAAAACCAGCCAATCATTTTAGGCTGTTTTTTGCTGGTAATCCAGCCTGGTTTTAGCTGGTCAGCAGGCTGGTTTTAGATGGGTTTTGGCCACATCCTTAGCTGGTCTGGCTGGGAGACCAGCTGGAACAACGAGCTAAAACCAGCCTGACCAGTCTACCCAGGCTGTGGGACCAGCTACTTCCATCTTAAACCAGCTAAAAACCAGCCAACCAGTTTAGGCTAGTTTTACCTGGTAATCCACCTTGGTCTTAGATGGTCAGCAGGCTGATTTTAGAGGGGTTTTGGCGACTTTCTTAGCTGGTCAGACTGGGAGACCAGCTGGAACAACCAGCTTAAACCAGCCTGACCAGACTACCCAGGCTGTGGTACCAGCTACTTCAATCTTAAACCAGCTAAAACCAGCCAACCAGCTTAGGCTGGTTTTAGCTGATAATCCACCTTGGTTTTAGATGGTCAACAGGTTTTAGAGGGGTTTTGGCCACTTTCTTAGCTGGTCAGGTTGGGAGACCAGCTGGAACAACCAGCTAAAACCAGCCTGACCAGTCTACACAGGCTGTGGGACCAGCTAAAACCAGCTACTTCCATCTTAAACCAGCTAAAACCAGCCAACCAGTTTAGGCTGGTTTTAGCTGATAATCCACCTTGGTCTTAGATGGTCAGCAGGCTGATTTTAGAGGGGTTTTGGCAACTTTCTTAGCTGGTCAGACTGGGAGACCAGCTGGAACAACCATCTTAAACCAGCCTGACCAGACTACCCAGGCTGTGGGACCAGCTACTTCAATCTTAAACCAGCTAAAACCAGCCAACCAGCTTAGGCTGGTTTTAGCTGATAATCCACCTTGGTTTTAGATGGTCAACAGGTTTTAGAGGGGTTTTGGCCACTTTCTTAGCTGGTCAGGTTGGGAGACCAGCTGGAACAACCAGCTAAAACCAGCCTGACCAGTCTGCCCAGGCTGTGGGACCAGCTAAAACCAGCTACTTCCATCTTAAACCAGCTAAAACCAGCCAACCAGTTTAGGCTGGTTTTAGCTGATAATCCACCTTGGTCTTAGATGGTCAGCAGGCTGATTTTAGAGGGGTTTTGGCGACTTTTTTAGCTGGTCAGACTGGGAGACCAGCTGGAACAACCAGCTTAAACCAGCCTGACCAGACTACCCAGGCTGTGGGACCAGCTACTTCAATCTTAAACCAGCTAAAACCAGCCAACCAGCTTAGGCTGGTTTTAGCTGATAATCCACCTTGGTTTTAGATGGTCAACAGGTTTTAGAGGGGTTTTGGCCACTTTCTTAGCTGGTCAGGTTGGGAGACCAGCTGGAACAACCAGCTAAAACCAGCCTGACCAGTCTACCCAGGCTGTGGGACCAGCTAAAACCAGCTACTTCCATCTTAAACCAGCTAAAACCAGCCAACCAGTTTAGGCTGGTTTTAGCTGATAATCCACCTTGGTCTTAGATGGTCAGCAGGCTGATTTTAGAGGGGTTTTGGCGACTTTCTTAGCTGGTCAGGCTGGGAGACCAGCTGGGGCAACCAAATAAAACCAGCCTGACCAGCCTAGCTAGGCTGGAAGACCAGCTAAAACAGCTACTTCCATCTTAAACCAGCTAAGACCAGCCCACCATCTTAGGATGGTTTTAGAGGGGTTTTGGCCACTGTCTTAGCTGGTCAGGCTGGAAGACCAGCTGGAACAAGCAGATAAAACCAGCCTGACCAATCTACCCAGGCTGGGGGACCAGCTAAACCCAGCTCCTTCTATCTTAAACCAGCTAAAACAACTAACCAGTTTAGGCTGGTTTTACCTGGTAATCCACATTGGTTTTAGTTGGTCAGCAGGCTGGTTTTAGATGGGTTTTGGCCACTTCCTTAGCTGGTCTGACTGGGAGACCAGCTGGAACAACCAGCTAAAACCAGCCTGACCAGACTACCCAGGCTGTGGGAGCAGCTAAAACCAGCTACCTCAATCTTAAACCAGCTAAAACCAGCCAACCAACTTAGGCTGGTTTTAGCTGATAATCCACCTTGGTTTTAGATGGTCAACAGGTTTTAGAGGGGTTTTGGCCACTTTCTTAGCTGGTCAGGCTGGGAGACCAGCTGGAACCACCAGCTAAAACCAGCCTGACCAGTCTACCCAGGCTGGGAGACCAGCTAAAACCAGGTACTTCCATCTTAAACCAGCAAAGACCAGCCAACCATCTAATGCTGGTTTTAGCTGATAATCCACCTTGGTCTTAGCTGGTCAGCAGGCTGGTTTTAGATGGGTTTTGGGCACTTCCTTAGCTTGTCTAACTGGGAGATCAGCTGGAACAACCAGCTAAAACCAGCCTGACCACCCTAGCCAGGCTGGAAGACCAGCTAAAACCAACTACTTCTAAACCAGCTAAAACCAGCCAACCAGCTTAGGCTGGTTTTAGCTGGGTTTTTTTAGCAGGGTTTTGAAAGCAGTTATTTTGAGTTGGATGCCAAATGTTCTCCTCCTATTCAAATTTGACATTGAAGGGGTGCATACAACATAATTGCCGCCCATTCAAATACAATGTTTAAGAAAAAACTAAAACCTGGAGAAAATAAATGCAGAACATGTTCACATAGGACACTATTATGTGCTATGTGCATGAAACCATTTAGAAAAATTTGGGCACAAATGGGTTAAGTTAATATGTATTTGACCTCAAATTACTCAGAAACAGGTCTTTTGATTCACATGGAGTCAAATTTACACAAGACTCAACAGTTTTGCAGATATACTGTATATTTACCAAAGTGAATTAGTCTATTCTCATGTAAACTGTTGCATTTTTATATTTTAAACACTGGATTCGTTCATTGTTTCGTACATGCTGCTTTGCAAAAACATTTAATACCTTACATGACTGCTGTCATAATCACATTTTCACAACCAGCCAGTACAAAAAAAAAAAAAAAAACTACAGTCAAGACAATCTTTCTGTGGTTTGTCAAACAATGTTTGCTATGACTGGACTTCAGCAACAGGACACAACCCTTTGATATTTAGCATACATGCGATTCCAAAGGCTTCTAAAAATAGGAGGAGAAAGATGACGGCTCTATAGCGAAGGGCAAATGAGCATTCTGCTCTCTGACCTCATCCCGCTTTGAGACACGAGGCAGAGGAAATATTTCTGAAATGCCATTTCAAATGGCAACTGCATACTTTGCCACATTCATTTTTAAAAAATGACATAAAATAATATAAGATAAAATCAAAAAGCAGAGCCTATTTTAAAACCTTGAAGGAAAGTTCATTGTAATTGATCAGAAGAATTGATAAACAGTAATTTTTTTGAAAAAGCAATTGGACCAAAACCTGGTGCAAAACTCAGTTAAGAGTCTTGAGCATTCATGCAGCTCAAGATCAATTCTGCTGGAGCTAAACGCGGGAATCTGTCCAGATATACTGCTGCAGCCGCTGCGAGATATGATCAGGCAACGCTCTATCAGTGCTACAACTTCCTCCACATGCACACACACACACTGTCTGCAAACTGCAAATTCATCCTCACTATTCTAATTTAACTCGGTTCTTATGATTAATGGGATCTCGCGCCTTGGAATTCAAATTCTGATAAGGAAAGCAGATTAGCTCCTGAATGAGAGAGAAAAACTGAATAAAAATGCAATTTTTCCCCTTGTTGTTCTAAATGTTTCAGCAACATTTTTGGTCAGCGATTAAATTTGATTAATTTTACTGATTGGAAGCAATTTCTGTTTTATAAGCATCTTCGCACAACGTCTCTTTTTGGAGTGTGACATTCTCACCTCTCTGCATGCACAATTCATGAGATCTTCTAAGCACAAGAGATCAGAGAGTTGAGGCAAGTTAAGTGACTCAAAATTTTTCCCCTGGGCAATGAATATTCAGTCATTCAACGTCAACTTGAAAAACATCAGCAGGTGTATTACAATATCCTAAACATCGCTGGGGAACTTCACTGTGGATCAAGATTCTGAGGAGCGCCTCAGGGCAAATTTGCGTTTGACATCATTTTACCCAAGTTTTGAGGTGAGTACCTCAAGGCTATGTACTGGGGCATATCTCATTTTGCTTTGGACTTCATTATACAAGAGATAGGAGCTCAGGAATACCTCAGGGCTATGTAAGGGGGGCATTCCTGTTATGCAATACCTTGTAACTTCTGTATTTAAAAATTAATTAATAAATAAAAATGTGCACTGTAATTTAAGCCTATGATAGCGTTTCAGTGCCTTGTAAAAAAAAATCTAAGATTATGAGATTAAAGTTTTATTATTTCAAGTCGAAATTACAAGAATAAAGTCTAAACGTTTTGAGAAAAAAAAGTCAAAATGTTTTTAGAATAAAGTCCATTTTTTTCAGAATAAAGTCTAAATGTTTCAGGAATAAAGTTGAAATGTTTCGAGAATAGAGTCGAAATTACAAGAATAAAGTCGAAATGTTACGAGAATAAAGTCAAAATGTTTCGAGAATAAAGTTAAAATGTTTTGACAACAGAGTCAAAATTACAAGAATAAAGTCTAAAGGTTTTGAGAATAATGTTGAAATTTTTTGAGAATAAAGTTGGAATGTTTAGAGAATAAAGTTGAAATTACAAGAATAAAGTTGAATCGTTTTGAAAAATAAACTCAAAATGTTTTGGGAATGAAGTTGAAATTTCAAGAATAAAGTCAAAATTTAAAGAATAATGTCGAAATTTAGAGAATAAAGTCGAAATGATTTGAGAAAAAAAGTCTATTTTTTTCAGAATAAAGTCGTAATGTTTTGAGAATAAAGTTGAAATGTTTCGAGAATAAAGTTGGAATGTTTTGAGAATAAAGCCCAAATGTTTTGAGAATAAAGTTGGAATGTTTTGAGAATAAAGCCCAAATGTTTTGAGAATAAAGTTGGAATGTTTTGAGAATAAAGTTGGAATGTTTTGAGAATAAAGCCCAAATGTTTTGAGAATAAAGTTAAAATGTTTTGAGAATAGAGTCGAAATTACAAGAATAAAGTCTAAAGGTTTTGAGAATAATGTTGAAATTTTTTGAGAATAAAGTTGGAATGTTTAGAGAATAAAGTTGAAATTACAAGAATAAAGTCGAAACGTTTTGAAAAATAAACTCAAAATGTTTTGGGAATGAAGTCGAAATTTCAAGAATAAAGTCAAAATGTAAAGAAAAAAATCGAAATGTTTCGAGAATAAAGTCGAAATTTAGAGAATAAAGTCAAAATGTCTTGAGAAAAAAGTCAAAAAAAAATTCAGAATAAAGTTGAAATGTTTCGAGAATAAAGTTGAAATTTTGAGAATAAAGTTTGAACTTTGAGAATAAAGTCAGAATGTTTTGAGAATAAAGTCAAAATGTTTAGAGAATAAAATCTAAATGTTTTGAGAATAAAGTCAAACTGTTTAGAGAATAAAATCTAAATGTTTTGAGAATAAAGTCGAAATGTTTTGAAAATAAAGTCGAAATTACAAGAATAAAGTTGAATTGTTTTGAGAATAAAGTCTAACTGTTTTGAGAATAAAGTTTAAATGTTTTGAGAATAAAGTTGAAATTACAAGAATAAAGTTTAAATGTTTTAAGAATAAAGTCAAAATGTTTTGGCAATAAAGTGGACATTTAGAAAATAAAGTCGAAATGTTTTGAGAATAAACTCGAAATTACAAGAATAAAATCGAAAAAGTTCAAGAATAAAGTTGAAATGTTTTGGGAATAAAGTCGAAATTTTGAAAATAAAGTCGAAATGTTTCGAGAATAAAGTCAAAAGGTTCCGAGAATAGAGTTGAATATTTTGAGAATAAATTCTAAATGTTGAGAATAAGGTTAAAATGTTTCAAGAATAGAGTTGAAATTACAAGAATAAAGTCGAAATAGGTTCTGGTCAAGCTGAAGCACTTTATAATTATAACTTAATAAATAACTTCATAATGTATAAAATAACCATCTTTATTCTGTTTTCATTGAAATATTTCTGAGAGAGAAAAAAAAACATAAATATGTCTTTTTGCTTTGTGTAAAATGAAAATATTAATTAAAGTAATTAAATTTATAAGAATAAAGTTAAAAAATTTAAAGAATAAAGTCAAAATGTTTTTGGAATAAAGTGGACATTTCGAGAGTAAAGTCAAAATGTTTTGAGACTAGAGTCGAAATTACAAGAAAATAGTCAAAATGTTTTGAGAATAAACTTGAAATTACAAGAATAAAGTCGAAACGTTTTGAAAATAAACTCAAAATGTTTTGGGAATGAAGTCGACATTTCAAGAATAAAGTCAAAATTTAAAGAATAAAGTTGAAATTTAGAGAATAAAGTCAAAATGTTTAAGAAAAAAAGTCAAATTATTTTTTCAGAATAAAGTCGAAATGTTTCAAGAATAAAGTTGAAATTTTGAGAATAAAGTTTGAATTTTGAGAATAAAGTCAGAATGTTTTGAGAATAAAGTCGAAATGTTTTGAGAATAAAGTCAAAATTTAAAGAATAAAGTCAAAATTTAGAGAATAAAGTCGAAATGATTTGAGAAAAAAAAGTCTATTTTTTTCAGAATAAAGTCGTAATGTTTTGAGAATAAAGTTGAAATGTTTCGAGAATAAAGTTGGAATGTTTTGAGAATAAAGTCAAAATGTTTAGAGAATAAAATCTAAATGTTTTGAGAATAAAGTCGAAATGTTTTGAAAATAAAGTCAAAATTACAAGAATAAAGTTGAAATGTTTTGAGAATAAAGTTGAAATTACAAGAATAAAGTTGAAATGTTTTGAGAATAAAGTTGAAATTACAAGAATAAAGTTGAAATGTTTTGAGAAAAAAGTTTAAATGTTTTGAGAATAAAGTTGAAATTACAAGAATAAAGTTTAAATGTTTCAATAATAAAGTCAAAATGTTTTGGCAATAAAGTGGACATTTAGAAAATAAAGTCGAAATGTTTTGAGAATAAACTCGAAATTACAAGAATAAAATCGAAAAAGTTCAAGAATAAAGTTGAAATGTTTTGGGAATAAAGTCGAAATTTTGAAAATAAAGTCGAAATGTTTCGAGAATAAAGTCAAAATGTTTCGAGAATAGAGTCGAAATGTTTTGAGAATAAATTCTAAATGTTGAGAATAAAGTTGAAATGTTTCAAGAATAGAGTCGAAATTACAAGAATAAAGTCGAAAATAGGTTCTGGTCAAGCTGAAGCACTTTATAATTATAACTTAATAAATAACTTCACAATGTATAAAATAGCAATCTTTATTCTGTTTTCATTGAAATATTTCTGAGAGAAAAAAAAAACATAAATATGTCTTTTTGCTTTGTGTAAAATGACAATATAAATTAACGTGATTAAATTATTTAAAATTCACACCATTTCAGTGTGATAGAGTTTGCACTTATGTCACGATTTGGTCAATTACCTGGATGCACGGACATATTGGCGAGACTTGGATGTAAACAACTACATGGATTGCACTGTTAATGTACAACTAAATACATTGTTCTGCTAATTTATTCTGTCTAAACCACGAAAAAAAAATCTGGAAGTTGCTAAATCATATAGAGTACTTAGTAAGCAAGAAAGG
This sequence comes from Garra rufa, assembly GCF_049309525.1. NCBI lineage: Eukaryota > Metazoa > Chordata > Actinopteri > Cypriniformes > Cyprinidae > Garra > Garra rufa. Next base: position 37,111,563 of record NC_133367.1, on the reverse strand, counting down.
GCACAATATTTTGACAAACTAATGTTGATAGGTGGGATAGACACGTATGAGCAGTATTAATTAAGATATTAGCAAAATATTTCACCTACCTGACTGGAAATGATAAGAACTTACACGAATGTTGTCAAGATTCTTGGCCTGGAAATCCTGGTTTAGTTTAGCCAACCACAAACGCATTTGGTTCCTCAGACAGTTTTTTGCACTCTCCTTTGATTTGTTATAACTTTTGACAGTCTATAGTACTCCAAATATTTTTCCCGATTGATACAGCAAAACATGACAATAATTGGCCATTTTACCAGCAATAATCAGCTAAAATATGTGAGTTTCGTTTGCTTCAGAGTTTCGTTTAGATTCAGCCAACTGATGACACGTTGTGAAAACACTCTATACTGTGACTCATCCTGGCATTACCATAAAAAGAATGAAGATTAAGTAAAAACTGCTTAATTTTGAATAATAATAATGTGAAAATGCAACACAGTTTGTTAGAACTGACATAACTTTGTCAAAAAATGCCAATATCCACTTAAATCTAATCTTAAAAGTTTATTGTGATGCTGTTATAGAAAACAAACTAATATGATTTTCATATTTCATATTTACAAATTTAAAAATGTATCCAATATATTAAGACATATGCATAGTAGGAATCACCCAACATTTATCGAGGAGAACCGCAAGGCTTTTTCCTGGAGCACAACTCATTTTCCTTCAGACGTAATTTTAGACATAATTGCAGACACAAAGCAAGGAAAAACACATGGCAGTTGATTAACACGTGGGTTCAGAGCAGCAAACGCAGTCACTCGTGGTGAATTCACAGAGCTGAGGTCTATTGCGCACACCTTCATTTCAGCATTTCTCCTCAGAACCGATAAGCGAATTCCCACAAAACTCGATTTTTAAGTCTGAAATCCAGCCACTTACCTTCATCGTGCATTCTCTGCAGGCAAAAAGTCAGGTTTCTCCTCCAGCTTGGCATGGCAAATAACTAAGAGTAACGCGTTATGCGGAGAGAGGCGGCAACGGACGCTCGTTTGTGGTGATGATGATGGATAGGGAGCAGGCGGTCGGAGATGTGTCGGTGGTCAGGTGTATCGTGGACAGATCCTGTGGTGTTCATGCAGTGGTCCATGAGCGGGCATCAGCTGTCACTCCTGAGAGCGGAGCGCAAATGACTCACGAGTGTCACCGCCTCACCAAAGTGTGTGAACGCGTGGACCGCCGGAACGCTCTCAGATCCGCGCAATATGCCACAGCAAACTCATTAACCCTTACCTTATGATGGGCTCGGAGAAGTACAGAATTTACCATTCGGTATTAAATGATTAGCATACAAAACATGGTAACCTATTACGATTTTACTTTGAGGTTTTAATTGCCCAGATATACTTTTCCTAATTTTAGATAACACTTTCAGCTTTTTGAAATGAGAAAACTATAGTTTGCAAAAAGATAATTGTATTTGTTATATATTGTGATATAATGAATGGAGCACATTGCCTATTAAAAGTGAGAGTTTTATTGGTATTAGCAAGGCAGTTCAATATACTTTTTTTAAACAATATTTAATGTATATATTTTAAATATGCATTTATATTTCTAGAGATGATTTTATTGTAAAATTATATATTTTAATGAAATTTTACTGAAAATATCACCTTAAAGGCAGTTCAAAAAATGCTATAATTAGATTCTATAAATAAGTAATATTATTTTTTTTATTCTAAACAATATTTAGATTATTTACTCTCTCTCTCTCTCTCTCTCTCTCTCTCTCTCTCTCTCTATATATATATATATATATATATATATAGATAGATAGATAGATAGATAGATAGATAGATAGATAGATAGATAGATAGATAGATAGATAATTAAAAAATATGAAAAATAATGAAAATGAAGATGAACATTTTTTTTTTGTTTTGTGAGCTTAAAGGCAGTACAACAAATACTAAAATTGCATTTTATAAATAATTATATAATTCATTTTTTTAATTACACAATAAGTTATACTGTATATTTATACTATTTTAAATATATGTTTTTAAAATAAAATTATAATTAAAATGTTTATTTATTTATAAATAAATTATTTATTTGAAATATTTTAATTTGTTTATGTTTAAAAAAAAATGATCATTAAAATGATATATATATATATATATATATATATATATTCATTTATTTATTTAATTATTTATTTTCAGTATCCGGTATTTTGGTGTTAAAGGAATGAGAATTAAAAGTAAAAAAAAAAAAAGAAGAAAAAAAAACAGATAGATAGATAGATAGATCGATGGATAGATTTTTTTACCTTTTACGTATTTTGTATCTATCTATCTATCTATCTATCTATCTATCTATCTATCTATCTATCTATCTATCTATCTATCTATCTATCTATCTATCTATCTATCTATCTATCTATCTATCTATCTGTTTTTTTTTTTTTTTTTACTTTTAATTCTCATTCCTTTAATACCAAAATACTGGATACTGAAAATAAATAATTAAATAAATAAATAAATAGGGTTAAAAAAAGGTTTTAAGTAACTTTAAAAAAAAATATATATATATATATATATATATATATATATATATATATATATATATATATATATATCTTTATTATTTTTATGTATTTATTTATTTTTAGTATAGATAGATAGATTAACTAATTAACTAATGTTAAAAAGATTTTAATAATGTATTAGTAAATGTTGAAATTAACATTAACAGAGCTTAATAAATGCTGTATAAGTGCAGTTCATTATTAGTTCATGTTAACTGATGTGGTTAACTAATGTTAACTAAAGAACCTTATTGTAAAGTGTTACTGAAAACTTAATATCAGTCATTGGTCATTGGAACATATTAAAATAATTTAAAAGAAAAATGAAAACTGCTATTAAAATGGGTGAAATGTACTGAAGATGAGTGATTTAGCTCATGTAATATGAGTAAGAAACTTGTCAGAACTGCAAACTGAAAGTGCTAAGCTAATGTGCAACCCACTGTGTGAAAACACGCATTTCTCAAAACAATAAATCAACCTGTTATTCTAAGTGACACTTCACTTGCGCTTGTGAGAGGCTGCCACACATTTGGAGTTTTTTCCCCCCATTCCAGATGCAAACTCATAACTGGAGGGCCGAGGGAGGGTTGGCAGGCCTTTGTGCTGATCTCCTGAACCCTTGGGCAACTCTGCCAAATCTGTAACCGAGGCATAATTTAATATGACAGTAATGGAAACAACTGCCATAGTACGTTCACGCTGGATGTTTAGATGGCATGTTTATCTGACAGATTATGCTGCCATAGTACGTTCACGCTGGATGTTTAGATGGCATGTTTATCTGACAGATTATGCAGGTGATGCGAACCGTTTCACTCACGGGTTAGTGTTTTGTGGTGTTTCAGTTATTGCATTTTGAAATACGATGTAAGGTTGACATGAAACATTGCAACCATTTACTCCTATGCTCTCATGGTGTTTTCATAATTTGAGTAAACTTCACTCCTTATATATATATATATGCATATGTATGCAGTTCGTATAGAATTTCCGCCATCAGGATAAAAATATTAAATATTAAGGTTATTGCAACTTTTTTTCTTGTAATTGTGTTTATATCACACAATTTGTACTTTTTTTTCTCAATTGTGAACTCAAATTGCACATTTGCGAGTTTACATATAGCATTCTGACTTGTAAAATCAGAATTCTGTCAAATCGCAATTGTTATAAACTCGCAATTGAAAGTTTATGACTTGCAATTCTAAATTTTTTAATCTAGAATTCTGAAGATGTAATTCTAATGAATTCTAGACTCAGTAAGAATTCCTTAGAATTATTTTTGAAAAATCATACATATTTTACTAAGTGCAAAATTCACAAGAATTTGTATGAAGGACCGCCCCTAACCCCGCCCCTAAACCTACCCCGCACACAAATCTTACCAAATTGTATGAGTGATGTATGATTTTTGAAAATTCTTAGATATTTTTCTCAATGTGCCAAATTCATAGGAATTTGCATGAAGGACCGCCCCTAAACCTACCTCTCACACAAATGTCATACAAATTCGTAAAATTTTTGAGCAAAGTGTACATATTTTGAGGTGCCGAATTCATATAAAAGTTGTATGACAGACCACCCCTAAAGCTACCCCTTTGATGTCTTACAAATTTGTACAAATCTTTTTGTGCCAAATTCATAGTCATTTGTATAAAGGAGCACCCCTAACCCCGCCCCTAAACCTACCACTCACACTAATCATACAAATGATGTCTTATGAATTCGCAAAATTTTTGAAAAATCATACATATTTTATGACGTGCCAAATTCACAGGAATCTGTACCAAGGACCGCCCCTAACCCCACCCCTAAACCTACACAAATTGTGCAAAACTGTTTGAGTGATGTACAAATTCAAAATATATTTTTTTACGACTTGCCAAATAGGGATTTGCACGAAGGACCGCCCCTAAACCTACCCCTCACACAAAAAAAATCATACATATTTTATGATGTGCCAAATTCATAGTAATTTGTATGAAGGACCAGCCCTAACCCCACCCCAAAACCTAACCCTCACACAAATAATACAAAATGCTTGATGAGTGATGATGAGTGATGTTGTACGAATTTGTATGATTTTTGAAAAATTGTACAACACGAATTGTATAAAATTGTACAAATTCATAAAAATTTTGGAAGATCTTACATATTTCACAAGATGCCAAACTCATAGGAATTTGTATGAAGGCCCACCCTTTACCCACTCATAAATATACCCCTCACACAAAATTGTACAAATGATGTCTTACGTATTCATGATTTTTGAAAAATCACCAAAATGCTTGAGTGATGTCGTACGAATTTGTATGATTTTTGAAAAACTGTACAACACGAATTGTATAAAATTGTACAAATTCATAAAAATTTTGGAAGATCTTACATATTTTACAAGGTGCCGAATACATAGGAATTTGTATGAAGGACCACCCCTAACCCCGCCCCTAAACCTACCCCTCACACAAATCTTACAAAATTGTATGAGTGATGTTGTACAAATTAGTAAGATTTTTGAAAAATTGTACATATTTAAGAGGTGCCAAATTCATAGTAATTTGTATGAAGGAGCACCCCTAACCCCAACCCTAACCCTACCCTTAACACAAATTGTACAAAATTGTACGAGTGATGTCTTACAAATTTGTACGATTTTTGAAAAATCGCATATATACATTTTACGAGAATTTGTATGTACAAATTCGTACAATCCTACATATTTTTCACAAGGTGCCAAATTCATAGGAATTTGTATCAAGGACCACTTCTAACTCTGCCCCTAAACCTACCCCTCAGACTAATCATACAAAATAGTTTGAGTAACGTTGTACAAATTCAGACAATTTTTTTAAAACTCTTATTTTACAACATGCCAAATTCAAAGGAATTTGCATGAAGGACCGCCCCTAAACCTACCCCTCACATAAATCGCACAAGTGATGTCATACGAATTCGAGAAGAATTTGTATGACAGACCACCCCTAACTCCGCCCCTTAACCTACTCCTCACACGAATTGTACAAAAATGTATGAGTGAGGTCGTACAAATGCGTACAAATTCATCACCTCCTAAAACACAAACAAAATGGTTGTGAGATAGCGTTGTATATACACACAATAAATGCTTTATAACCATTGTATGTACTTGAAATGTAAACAATATAACAATTTAATTAAATTAATAACAACAATAAAACAAGTTAGTTATAGTTTAGTATAGAAAATTTTATTCTTCGTAATGGACGTATAGGTCTTGAAACACATTAAAGTCCATTGTGACCAATATATTTGCACCAGCTTTCATTTCTCATCATTTTTATCCTTACTACTCCATGAATCATTTCTCAACATAATTGACATGTTAAGAATTGTTACAATTGTTACAAATCAGCTCAAACATCCTGTTTAGAAATGAACCAATGGATATGATCTAAAAAAAAAAAAAAAGAAAATCAGGGACAGGTTGAAAACCAAAATGAAATTTCAAATCCGCTCCGCCGTCTGGGAGTGAGATGCACTTTTAACGTTCAAGAAAAGTCTCTGAGGGCAGAACGATGTCTGATTGAAGGTGTGAGAGAGGAGGCAGGCTTCACTGCTCGTTCTGTTGGCTGTCTGTGATGGAGGTCACGGCCCCCTGGCCTTTGTTGACGTCACTGATACAAGCCCACTGTCCGTCCACTGACTCCTTCCACAGGGTCACCTACAGGTAATAAGTCAATGGGAAATATAGTCAATGACAGTAACATTATTGTGCATACATACACGATTTTTCAAGAAATTAATACTTTTATTCAGCAAGGACACATTACATTGACTGGTTAGAGGCCGTTAGATAAAAGCAAACATCCTGTCTTCCCGTTCCAGGGACAGTGACGCAATCTAAAGCTCATCTCGGTGGTGTAAAATAATTTAACGAGCCACGGTTAACCATTAGTTAAAAAAAAACATAACAGTGCCTGCTTTAGCTGCCTAGAGCCACCTAGTCAGAACAGTATTTAACCTGCGCTTATTTTCAAAGGGCTTTTGCATTATTTAGCTGTCTGTTTTACAAATGCATCAGATAATGGCACCTACGGTGGAGAGTAAATGGCCCGACCCGCCGCTCGCCGTTGTGAATAATTACAAGGCAGAGCGTCGCAAAGAAAACGCAACAACAGTCTTTATTTAAATAACGGCAACGTCGAGGACCCGTTCGCTCACGCTGGGCAGAGTGCTGGGTGATATAACCTCAGTCATTAATTCCTGAACCTGAGAGTGCTTTAATAGTCAGGCACTGTAAAATGAGTAATGATGCTGGGTAAATGGCAGCACCGCAGTGCTGTAAGCTGCCCACATGCTCCAGCGGAGCATCTTCACTCCGTAATCCCATGGGACGAGAGCCAAAGACTGTCAACATAAGTTTCACGGTGGAAAAGTGAATGAATCACAATGAATTTGTCAGAACATTCGCGGCCTGTCCTTTAGTTGGCGACGGGATGAATCATGTTTGGCGCACAACATCCTGGAGGACATCCATCCTTGGATATCAGAGCGTTTATTAGTATTTATTAGCAGTGCTATTTTAGTATTGAGATATAATTAAAGTTCTTATGTTTTGAATTTGTTTTCTGTTGTCATTTAATAAATGAACTAAGTTTTAATAAATGTTTTTGTTATTACTATTACTATTACTGTTATTACTAAGTTTTTAGTGCCAGTGTTGGGCACGTTACTTTAAAAAAGTAATTAGTTATAGTTATTTCTCACAAATAGTAACTAAAGTTAGTAACCGAGTCACATCATTATAAAAGTAACTAATTGCCAGGGAAAGTAACTATTGTATTACTTTTTTTTTTAAAATAATTCAAATATGTCAAATAACTTGAATGCCCCCAATATTAAATATGGTGAATAAAAAAAAAAAAACATTGGACACTAATCTACACTATTTTAATGTTGCTGTGGGACAATGTGAGCGACGCCTTCCAGGGGCTAAATATCACGTTATTGGGGTCGCTTGAATCCGTGGACATGAAAAACATCCTACAGCAACACTGTTAAACCCCCTGGTCTAAGACTGCACCAATGCGGTCTGTCTTGTTTTTTCTCGATGACTGCGAAAAGAACTAAAATACTTAGTCAATTAAAAACTGCAAAGGGTCTACTTTTATTTGTGTGTAGTGATTATAACAAGAAAACAACGTGCTTCTCTAAAATAAAAAAAATAAACAGGGTGCGCTTTCCACCATCTGGGTCCCCATAACCGCTTTTCACAGACTTACTTTTATTTTAAAATGTAAAAAAGGATTTAAAATGTAATTTTTAAACATCCACGTGAGCCGCACAGACACGTAGGTAAACGAGATAAAGGAAAAAAAAAAAAATCTTGGCTACTTTTCGTTTGTGGAACACGACGCACTGAGAAAAATAAGCCAGAATCAGAAGAAAAATGGTATGTAATGCCGCATTTTAATGTCAGTAACGGCATTGTAACGGGGGAAACGGTAATTAATTTGATTACTCGTTAGGGAGAAAAATGCTGTTAGTAACGCCGCTTTGACGCGATCGACCCGAGTGCAATAAGTAGTAAAAATAGCAGTTACATAGTCTAAGGGTGCTTTCACATCTGTGGTTCGGTTCATTTGGTCCGGACCAAGGGCAACAAATGATACATTGTAGCATTTTTCTGCCGTTTTGGGTCCTTTTCACACCATACTGATTGCTCTGGTCCGAACCAGTTGAAACGAACCAAAATGCAGTCATGTGACAACATCCACATCACTCGTTGGCCAGATCGTGTCATTGAACCACTGATCTATAATAGAGAATTATATAGATCAGTGTATTGAACGTATTTTCTAAACTGTTAGGCACGTTTTTTCAATTCGCGAACGCGGCGCATCGAGATAAAAACATCTCAACTTTTCAGGATGCTGCAAGCGCACCGCAGGTCATGTGACATGAACCAACCAATCAGCTTCATCCTTTCCCTTAATAACATTGAAAGCACTGGCAAGTTGGAGAAACAGCTTATACAGGAATAAACATTTTTTAATAAATATAATAGCAGAGCTACTGCAAGCGATTTTAATGCTGAAAATCCATTTATCCTTTGCTGAAACTTTAGCGTATTTATGGAGAGCGCAGGTCATGGTTGCTTAGCAACGGCAGACGCCACTGGAGCGCAAGCTTTCCACGCGTTTTTAGGCGCGACATGTGAACGGCCCCTTAAACAATGAGAAAGATTGTAATGTTCTTGTGAGTTTTTGAAAGTTGGGACCTATCTGATCATCAGACCAAATTTATGAGGCTCCGCACCTCCTCACAACTCCAAGTTTGTCCGCGAGCTGTCAAGGGGCTATGTTGCTAAAGCGCTAACTGTCAACAAATACTTGTCCTCATCCCATAATGAACAGCGCAGCAGACTACGGCAGCTGGATTAGTCCAAAAAGGTGCAGTACTTTTTGCGGTTGGGTCTGTTCAAGTTCGGTTCATGTTCTCACCATAAACGAACCGCTCCAGTGTTCGTTTGAAAGCGTACCGAGACCACCTCTTCAGGCAGGTCTCGGTACGCTTCTTTGGTCCGCTTTTGGTGCGCACTCGAGTGCGATTGCTACATTCACACCTGCCCAAACGAACCGTACCAACAGGGAAAACGAACTCTAGTGCGATTCAACCGAACCAAATAAGGCAGGTGTGAAAGCACCCTAAATAGCATCTAAAGCTATTTGCACAGCATATCGCTAATAAAATACTGCTACTTTCACAGTGTAAATGCTGTCTTATTTAATACATCGTTTTTATTCATTTTTATTTTAGTTTTAGTTATTTGAGTACATCAAGTTAAACTAAAAATGAGAAATATTGCCTTAGCAACTAGCTGAAGTTTATTTTATTTTTTAAACATTTTAATTTTAGTTAAGGTATATTTTATTTCAAGTAAGTGTTTTTAATGGTTTTAGTTAACTATAATAGCCTTGTTTATTAGTATAACTATATTAGTGCTTGTATTTTAAACGTATTAAAATGGTCTGATGTTGCATTTTAAACTGCTAATTTTAATGAAATTATTTAATTATTTAAACATGTATTAAAAGTAAATAGTGCTTGTTATTACAATATATTGGTTGATAAATGAAAGTGATTAATTATATTATACATGAACAACAGTTCAAAAGTGTGGGGTCAGTAACAACTTTTGCATATTTTTCAAATAAAATCTTTTATGCTCATCAAGGCGGCATTTATTTGCAAAAACAGCAATATTGTAAGATATTATACAATTTAAAATGTTTCTATTGTAATATCTGTTAAAATGTAATTTCTGTGACCAAAGCTGAATTTTCAGCATCATTCTGATATGTATGTGATATGTGATTTGTTGCTCTCAAGAAACATTTCTTACTATTACTATTAACAATGTTGAAAGTGATTTATTTTTTAAGGTACTTTGAAGAAAGGAAAGTTCAAAAGAACAGCATTTATTTGAAAAAGAAATATTCTGTAGCATTATTATTATTAATTTATTTGTTTTTTTACTGTTAGTTCTAATCAGTTAAATGCAACTGTGCTGAATAAAAGTATTAATTAAAATGAATAAAAAAAATAATTGAACTGTAGTGTATTTTACATAACATAAATAATGTCTTTTACTGAAATATGTAGTAGAAAACCCATGGATGATTTACATTATTAAAAAAATCCTCATCGTTTTATACAAATTTTAGACTATGGGAGGCGCCATTATTACGATGACGTCAAATAGTTGCACTCGGTGAGCTACTAGCGCTACCTGTTGTTATTTTAACACATCTCGGAAAATAAAATACTGATACGACGCCACATTGTGCAGCTTTTGGTTGTAAGGCCAACAAGAAAAGCGATGTAAGTATTAACTGCTTTCCTAGTGATAAGAGGAGCAGAAAAAAATAGGAAGATGCCTGTGGATGAATAAAACTTTCTAAAGACCTGCGCCTTTTTTCTCTCCACTTTAACCCGGATGCCTTTGAGGCTTTTAGTAGACCACAGCTGCTGAAAGAGCTTACATACGGCAGAGACAAGAAACGCTAGATGCCATCCTGGATGTAAACATGTGGACACTTGTCAACCTATATGCTTATATCCATCGCCATCTGTAAGCTCTTTCAGTAGCTGTGGTCATTGTATCAGTATATTATTCCCCGAGTTGTGTTGAGGTAAAAATAGCAACAGGTAGTGCCAGGTAGCTTTCCATTCTTTTCCCTCTTCTTATCGCTAGGAAAATCAGTCAAGACTTACATCACTTTTCTTGTTGCCCTTCGACTTAAAATTCCTACCAAAAGCCGCACAATATGGCATCGCATCAGTATTTTACTTTCTGAGGTGTGTTGGGGTAAAAATAGCAACAGTTAGCGCCAGTGATGAAATGAAATAATGGCGCCCCCCATAGTCCAAAATATGTATAAAACAATGTGGTTTTTTTAAATAACGAAAATCTTTCATGGGTTTTCTACTACACGTTTCAGTAAGAGACAACATTTATGTTATACTAAGCCATACAAGTCTTAATACCCAGGGTTCCCTTTAAACATTCTGAACTTCATTTGCTACAACAGTTGATTTAAAAAGCCATCATTCATTTTTTGATCAACTATTGCTTTAACTCCAGACTCTAGAGTCATACTGGAAAGGTAAAACGGAGCACATACTTTGTTGTCTCCTCCTGACACGGCCAGGATGTTTCCTGTGATGGACCAGCTCACATGCCACACCACGTCATTGAATTTGTGAAGAAGTTTGGCCGTCCAGGTGTTACCGGCTGGGTCGTCACACGTCCAGATGAACACACGACCATCCTATGGTGCAACATCATTTAATATATTGTAAACTAATATAATACAAACCATTTGTGCATTTCCCAGATACTTTTATACAACTTACATAGCAAGGTATAAACTGTCATTCAATAGCTTGGGATCAATAAGATTTTAAATGCTTTTTTTCCCTTCTGCTCATCAAGACTGCTTTTGTTTGATTATTATGATTTTAATATACTTTAAAAAACAATGTATTTCTGTGATGCAAAGCTGAATTTTCATCAGGCATTACTCCAGTTTTCAGTGTCACACTCTCCTTCAGAAATCATTGTAATATGTGACCCTGGACTACAAATCCATGTTTAAGTAGCACGGGTATATTTGTAGCAATAACCAAAAATACATTGTATGGGTCAAAATTGTCGATTTTTCTTTCATGCCAAAAATCTTAGGATATTAAGTAAAGATCTTGTTCCATGAAGGTATTTTGTAAATTTTCTACCATAAATATATCTAAACTTCATTTGAACAAATTTAAAGGTGATTTTCTTAATATTTAGATATTTTTGCATCCTCAGATTCCAGATTTCCAAATAGTTGTATCTCGGCCAAATATTGTTCTATCCTAGCAAACCATACATCAATGGAAAGCCGATTTATTCAACTTTTCTGATGTAAAAATTACCCTTATGACTGGTTTTGTGGTCCAGGGTCATATATGTGACCCTGGACCACAAAACCAGTCATAAGGTTAAATTTGACAAAACTGAGATTTCAAAAATCAAAAAGACTGAGAAAATCACCTTTAAAGTTGTCCGAATTAGGTTCTTAGCAATGCATATTACAAATCAAAAATTACATTTTGATATGTTTACAGCAGGAATTTTACAAAAAATCTTCATGGAACATGAACTTTACTTAATTTCCTAATGATTTTTGGCATAAAAGAAAAATCTAAAATTTTGACCCATGCAATGTATTTTTGGCTATTGCTACAAATATACCCCAGCGACTTAAGACAGGTTTTGTGGTCCAGGGTCACATATATGCTGATTTATTATCAATGTTGGAAACAGCTGTAACACATGCTTATGTTTTAAAAAGTAGAAATCTTTTAAGACTTTACAAGGCTGCAAGATAAGATATAATATCGCTTTTTATCAATTTAACACTTCCTGGCTGAATTAAAGACACTTAAGACTAGAGTAATGATGCTGAAAATTAATTTTCAAGTATATTAAATAGAAAAATCACTATTTTAAATTGCATTAATATTTCACAATATTGCAGTTTTTTTTCTGTATTTTTAAATCAAACAAACACAGCCTTGATGAGCAGAAAAGATATCTTAAAAAAAATCTCAAACTTGTGAACGCAGTGTACATTTTAATAGTTAACACATTCCTAAGAATTCTAACACATTGCTTTGCCAGGAACATTAATTTATAGTTCAATCAACTTAATAAATTTCATTTAATTTAACTAGATTTTACTACAATTATTTCTTCACAACGATATACAGTACAATGCTAATAGTAAAGCATTTGGCTGTGATCACCTGTGAGCAGCTGGCGATTGTGCTGGTAGGCAGACCAATGGAAGGAGCCCAGCCAACATCTCTCACCCAATCACTGTGCGCCTCTAGCTTCTGGTCCTCTTTCCACTGACCGTCCTCTTCTCTGAGAAGAAATTATGAAAGTCAGCACATTATTTCAAGACATTTCAAATAAATGCTGTTCTTTTGAACTTTTACATTCAGAGTTTCCACAAAAATATGAAGCAGAACAACTTGTGAACATTGATAATAATCAGAAATGTTTCTTGAGCGGCAAATTAGCATATGAGAATGATTTTTTGGACCATGTAACACTGAATGCTAGAGTAATGATGCTGGAAAATCAGTACTTATTACAAGAAAAAAAAATCACATTTTAACTCATTTAAATAGAAAACTTTAAATTGTAATAATATTTCACAGTATTAATAAGCATCAGGAACTTCTTTCAAACCATTTAAAAAAATCTTAATTATTCCAAATGCCAATGCATAACATTTTATTTAGTTCTTTTTGAATATTTCTATTTATTTCTATGTGGGTCTATTGGCGCCCAAGTGTCGCAGTAAAACTTACAGCAGGTGCTCGCCACTGTACTCTCTAAAATAAGGGCTGCACTCACTTCCACAGCTTGACCAGATTGTCACAGCCTCCAGACACAAATCTCTTGATGTAGTTGGGCTTCTGTCCTGTTGGCTGCTCAATAAGACTCCCTGGGACAACAGCTGGGGCCCAACTCACAGCGTTACAGCCGATCTGCCAGCGAGAAAAGAGAAACCATTAAAAAAACTCAAATAACAGGATGCAGTACAACAAACTGGGCCAGTCTTGTACGACATCTACCCCAGGTGACAGAAACCTCTTCATACTGCATGTCTAAAATGCTGTGTGTCCAATCAGCACTCATGAATATTCAAAAAAGTTTTACATTGTCAAGATTTTGCTGTAGTTCATGAAAAAATTTGAAATTTTCAAAAAATTCTGAAGGTTTTAATTAAATATAGTAATAACATAGTAATTACACAGTAATAACAGACAAAAACTGCAATTTTTGCACATTTACTCAATAATAAGAAGTTCTTGATAAGATAAATAATGGTTTTAGTTGGAAAATATTAAGTTTCACAAGCTTACATTCCAGCATGTCAGAAAAATCCTTTATTTTTCACAGATTCTTTGGTTTTTCAGCATTTTTGTGTATTTTACCCTTTCCGACAATGACTGTGTGATTTTGAGAACCATCTTTTCACACTGAGGACAACTGAGGGACTCATATGCAACTATTACAGAAGGTTCAAAAATTCACTGATGCTCCAGAAGGAAAAAGAATGCATTAAGAGCCCGCGTGTGAAAAGTTTTGAATAGAATGAAGGTGTGTATATTTTTCTTATTTTGACTAAATATTATATATTTTTTTTCCATTTAGTACTGCCTTTAGAAGCTACAGAAGATACTTACATGTTTTCCAGAAGACAAATAAGTTATTAAATTTACCCTGATCTTCAAATTACAAAAAGTTTTCACCCCCTGGCTCTTAATGCATTGTTTTTCCTTCTGGAGCATCAGTGAGTATTTGAACCTTCTGTAATAGTTGCATATGAGTCCCTCAGTTGTCCTCAGTGTGAAAAGATGGATCTCAAAATCATACAGGCATTGCTGGAAAGGGTTCAAATACACAAAAATGCTGAAAAAACAAAGAATTTGTGGGACTTTTTCTGAAGAACAGCAGGCATTTCTACTATTCAAGACAAACAAGGCAATCATGAACAACATTTTGCAGATTCTCCAAGGTGTGTGTAAACTTTTGACCTCAACTGTAAACCTTTATTTATTAGAGCCCTGTAGATCTATATTTTAGCATACTGTGGTCGCATATAAAGGCAAAACTCACTGTATGTGCGTTGTTGATCTTCTTAATATCCCAGTGTCCATCTCCAGAGCAGGTCAGCACTGAAATGGCACCGTCTGAGCTGCCACAAGCCAGAATCAAGCCGAAGTCATAGGGTCCCCAGCAAACAGAGTTCACTGCGGGAGAAAAGAATGTGTGATTGTTCACAGCGGGAGGCATTTCTGTGCCACAGTGTTTGATATGAGCATCAAAAGTGTGAAGTTACCAGAGGAGTCGTGGCCTGTGTATTCATACATCTTATCCCAGGTGCCGTTCTCCTCCTTCCAGATGATCACTTTTCTGTCGTAGGAGCAGGATGCCAGGATGTTGCCGTACATGGGGTGAGCCCAGGCTACCTGCCACACTGGACCTTCATGACTGCCCAAAGAGATTCAGATTATTAAAATGCAATAATTTGCCGTATTATCCGTCATAAGTAAGGAAAAATGTACTTTGTTTTTTCTTACTTTGAAATTTGTTTTGATTAGCATTGAAAAGCTATAGTTGTAACTATTGTGATCGTCTCCTGAAATTTTGGTTTCATTTTTGGTATAACGGCAAGCCAAGTTTTTTTTGCGTGCTTCACTCACCCCCTCAAATCAGCCACGAGGATCTGCCCTCCATTTTTGACGTCAAAGATCTTCACGGAGCGATCCGAGGAGCAGGTGGCCAGTCTGGTGCCGTAATAATCCATCTGAGCATCATGCTGAACACACAACGACAAAACAGAGTCACAATGCTGGAAAAGAAGCAGTAAAGGTAAAGATGGAGGCAGGATGGATGGAGAGACTCACGATCATATCCTCATGAGAGGTGTCCACTGTGTTCATGACCGAAACCTGAAAGACACAAGACCACAGACGTGCTGAAAGTTATACATATAACTTTAATATACATCAAATCACTTCAAATTATCAAATCAATATTTCATTAATATTATCTTAATAAATATAGTATAATGTAAAAAGTTATGCAAGTAATCAAATATTTTGAAATTTTATTACTATTATTCAATAATTATTTAACATGTAAGTAACTGAATTACATATTTTATTCAACTGACAAATACTGATATGCATTATTCATTAGATTTGTGCTGTCGAATCGATTAATCACATCCAAAATAAAAGTTGAAAAACAAAAAGCACAGTATTGTAAGTTGATAGGTCATTAAACTCAGATCCTAACTACATCTGCTTGTCAATATTAATATTAATAATGATGATAACATTGTAAAAACTGAAGCCTATGGATTGGACATTGCAGTAGATGCCTTTGATACACTATCAGTCACAAGTTTTTGAACAGTAAGATTTTATGTTTTTTTTTTTTTTTTTAAGTGTCTTCTCACCAAGCCGCATTTATTTGATTCAAAGTACAGAAAAAACTGTAACACTTTGAAATATGTTTACTGTGTAAAATAGCTGTTTTCCATTTAAATATATTTTAAAATGTAATTTACTTCTGTGATTTCAAAACTGAATTTTAGCATCATTACTCCAGTCTTCAATTTAACATGATCCTTCAGAAAGCATTATAATATTTGATTTGCTGCTGCTGCTGTAAAAAAAAATAACATACATACATATATATATATATATATATTATTATTATTATTATTGTTGAAAACAACTGAGCAGAATTTTTTCAGGTTTCTTTGATGAATAGAATACGATGGCGTTTTTCAGTGCCACGTTAAAAAAAATCTAAGATTACGAGACTAAAGTCATAATATTTCAAGAATAAAGTCGAAATATTAAGAAAATAAAGTCAAAATATTACGAGAAT
>NC_133367.1:37062695-37094474 GCF_049309525.1 Garra rufa | reverse complement strand
AGAGGGCGTGTCCGTGGCGGCCTGACAAATTTCGATGCTTCGCCATGAAAAAGGAAGTTGTTATAACTCAGGCATAAAATGTCCGATCTGCCCCAAACTTCACATGTGTGATAACACTCCTGACCTGATGACATCTATATGTCCATATTCAGTTATAGTCATAGCGCCACCTGCTGGCAACAGGAAGTGTCATGCTGTACTCTGCAACAAACTCCTTCTAGAGATTTATACAGATCAACACCAAAATCGGTCGGTCTAATATAAAGGCTTTAGTGATGTTTATTTGCGAAGATCTTGAGTTTTCGTTGAAGGGCGTGTCCGTGGCGGCCTGACAAATTTCGAGGTCTCGCCATGGATGTAAAACTTGTTATAACTCAGCCATAAAATGTCCGATTTGCCTCAAACTTCACATATTCGATAAGAGTCCTGGCCTGAACAAATCTGAAGGCCAACATTCTATTATAATCACAGCGCCACCTGTTGGCAACAGGAAATGACTTGTAGCAAACTCCTCCTAGAGATTTAATGATATCAACTTTATATTTGCTCAGTCTGATCTAGAGGCCTTAGAGATGTTAAATTGTGAAGATCTTGAGTTTTCGTTAAAGGGCGTGTCCGTGGCGGCGTCACAAAGTTTGATGTTTCGCCATGTACATAGAAGTTGTTATAACTCAGCCATAAAATGTCCGATCTGCCTCAAACTTCACAGGTTTTGTAAGAGTCCTGGCCTGAAGACACCTAAAGGCCAATATTCAGATATTATCATAGCGCCACCTGTTGGCAGCAGGATATATCATATCTTTCACTAACTCAAACATACCAAGGTCAATCTGCACCAAACTTCATATGTTTGATGAAAGTGCCAGCCTGAACACATCTACATGCCAATAGTCAGTTATAGGCATAGCGCCACCAGCTGGCAGCAGGAAATTTGGCACATTTAAGTGACTTTGACATAATTTTTCCTATTTTTACCGGATTAAATGCATACTGCCCACCATTAGCTGTGTTCCAAAAGCCACCGGTCGGCGGTGAGCCCGTGTGCGAGGGCCCGTTCATCGCTGCTTGCAGCTTTAATTCTTCTTCTTCTTCTTCTTCTTCTTCTTCTTCTTCTTCTTCTTCTTCTTCTTCTCCAAAGTGAAAAGTCTTTTTGAGGGCCTAAACATGCCCAAAAACTCACAAAACTTTGCACACGCATCAGACCTGGCGAAAATTTACATCTGATATGGTTTTCAAAAGTGGGTGTGGCAAAATGGCTCGATAGCGCCACCTATAAAATTTCAACGGAGTGCCCCTCGAGCTACGTTTCATGTACATGTACGAAACTCGGAACACATATGTAACACACCAATACCTACAAAAAAGTCTCCTGGTGCAACATCCGAAACCCAACAGGAAGTCCGTTATATTGAATTTCCTGTATGATTTTTGTGCAGTTTTTGCCATTTTCAGGCCTCATACTTTAACGAACTCCTCCTACAGTTTTTATCCGATCATCTTCAAATTTGCTGAGTGTCATCATGAGGCCTTTGCGATGTTAAATTGCGAAGCTTTAGAGTTTTTGTCGAAGGGCGTGTCCGTGGCGGCCGGACAAACTTTGATGTTTCGCCATGAAAAAGGAAGTTGCTACAACTCAGGCATACGATGTCCGATCTGCCTCAAACTTCACATGTTTGATGACAGTCTGGTCCTGAACACACATCAGTGCCCATATTCAGTTATAGTCATAGCGCCACCTGCTGACAACAGGAAATGACATGTTTAACACTGTTACGGACTCCTAGAAACATATTGAAAAGCGTTAACAAGTCTTAAATAGGCTAGCAACATGCTACAAACATGCTAAAACATGCTAGCAACACTTAGCTAAGAGCTAAAGCATGCTATTAATACAAATACAAAAGGAAATTGCTGTAACTCATGTATATAATGTTGAATCTGACCCAAACTTAATATTCAACATGCTACAAAAATAATAAAGCATGCTAGCAACACTTAGCTAATATGTTAAAGCATGCTAATAATACAATGAAACAGGAAGTTACTCTAACTCAGGCATACAATGTCCAATCAGCCCCAAACTTAACATGTTTGATTAGAATCCTGGCCTAAACACACGCCAATGCCCGTATTCAGTTATAGTCATAGCGCCACCAGCTGGTAACAGGAAGCCACATGTTTAATACTGTTGTGGATGCCTAGCAACATTTTAAAAAATTCAACAACTGTTAAACAGGGTAGCAACATGCTAGAAACATGCTATAACATGTTAGCAACATTTAGCTAAGTGCTAAAGCATACTCTTAATGCAATGAAACAGGAAGTTACTCTAACTCAGGCATGCAATGTCCAATCAGCCCCAAACTTCACATGTTTGATAACAGTCCTGACCTTAAGATTTCTACATGCCAATATTCAGTTATAGTTATAGCGCCACCTACTGTCAACAGGAAGTGAAATGTTTAACACTGTGACACACTATTGGCAACACACTAAAAAAGCCATTGAGTGCTAAACTAGTTTAAAACGTACCCAAACATGCTAGCAGCACTTACTTAGTGCTAAAGCATGTTGTTAAAGACATAAAACAGGAAGTTACTGTAACTCAGGCATGCAATGTCCAATCAGCCCCAAACTTCACATGTTTGATAAGACTCCTGGCCTGAAGATATATACATGCTCATATTCAGTTATAATCACAGCGCCACCTGCTGACAACAGGAAGTGATATTTAATGGTATTACGGACTCCTAGCAACATATTAAAAAGCGTTAGCAAGTTTTAAATAGGCTAGCATCATGCTAGAATCATGTTAAAACATGCTAGCAACACTTAGCTAAGAGCTAAAGCATGATATTAATACAAAGAAAAATAAGTGTAACTCATGCATACAATGTCCAATCTGACCCAAGCTTAATATGTTTGATAAGAGTCCTGGTCTGAACACAAGCCCATGCCTATATTCAGTTATAGTCATAGTGCCACCTGCTGGCAACAGAAAGTCACATGTTTAATACCGATGTGGATGCCCAGCAACATTTTAAAAATATCAACAAGTGTTAAATAGGGTAGCAACATGCTAGAAACATGTTAGCAACATTTAGCTAAGTGCTAAAGCATACTCTTAATGCAATGAAACAGGAAGTTACTGTAACTCAGGCATGCAATGTCCAATCAGCCCCAAACTTAATATGTTTGATAAGAGTCCTGGCCTGAATACATTTACATGCCAATATTTAGTTATAGTCATAGCGCCACCAGCTGGCAACAGCAAATTACTTGTTTTACACTAACTTAAGAATGCAATGTACAATTTGCACCAAACTTGACATGATTGCCAATAGTCCTGGCCTGAAGACATCTAAAAGCCAATATTTTGTAATAGCGCCACCTGTTGGTAGCAGGATATGTCATGACTTACACTCAAGCATGCCATGTTCAATCTTCACCAAACTTCATATGTTTGATAAAAGCGCCGGCCTGAACACATCTGCATGCCAATATTCAGTTATAGGCATAGCGCCACCAGCTGGCAGCAGGAAGATTGGCACATATCAATGACTTTGACATATTCCTCCTACATTTACTGTGTTAATAGCATAGTGCCCACCATTCGCCACCGATCGGCGGTGAGCCCGAGTGCGAGGGCCCTACCATCGCTGCTTGCAGCTTTAATTAGGGCCCGAGCACCGATGGTGTGAGGACCCTATTGAATCTGCTCCGTTTATTATTATTATTATTATTCTTCTTCTTATCCGGAATGAATCGCTTTTTTGAGGGCCTAAACATACCCGAAAACTAACGAAACTTTGCACACACATCAGACCTGGCGAAAATGGACGTCTGATATGGGTTGCAGAAGTGGGTGTGGCAAAATGGCTCGACAGCGCCACCTTTAGACGTTCAGCGGTGTGCGCTTTCAGCTGTGATTCACGTACATGCACCGAAATCGGTACACACATGTAACTCACCAATACCTACAAAAAAGCCTCTTGGAACAAAATCCGGAACCCAACAGGAAGTCGGTTAATATTAATATTCTCAGCAAAATCTGAAGACACCTAAAGGCCAATATTCAGATATTATCATAGTGCCACCTGTTGGCAGCAGGATATATCGTGTCTTTCACTAACTCAAACATACCAAGGTCAATCTGCACCAAACTTCATATGATTGATGAAAGTGGTGGCCTGAACACATCTACATGCCAATAATCAGTTATATGCATAGCACCACC
Organism: Garra rufa; assembly: GCF_049309525.1. NCBI lineage: Eukaryota > Metazoa > Chordata > Actinopteri > Cypriniformes > Cyprinidae > Garra > Garra rufa. Next base: position 37,090,237 of record NC_133367.1, on the reverse strand, counting down.
AGCTGGCAGCAGGTAATTTGGCACATTTAAGTGACTTTGATCTATTTTTCCTACATTTACTGTATTAAAAGCATACTGCCCACCGTTTGCTGTGTTCCTAAAGCCACTGGTCGGCGGTGAGCCCGTGTGCGAGGGCCCGTTCATCGCTGCTTGCAGCTTTAATTATTATTATTATTATTCTTATCCGGAATGAATCGCATTTTTGAGGGCCTAAACATACCCGAAAACTAACAAAACTTTGCACACACATCAGACCTGGCGAAAATGGACATCTGATATGGGTTGCAGAAGTGGGTGTGGCAAAATGGCTCAATAGCGCCACCTTTACACGTTCCGCGGTGTGCGCATTCAGCTGTGATTATCGTACATGCACAAAAATCGGTACACATATGTAACACCAATACCTACAAAAAAGCCTCTTGAGATAAAATCCGAAACCCAACAGGAAGTCGGTTATTATTAATCTTCTCAGCAAAATTTGTGTCATTTTTGCCATTTTCAGGTGTCATACTTGAACGAACTCCTCCTAGAGATTTATTCCGATCAACACCAAATTTGGTGAGTCTAATCTAAAGCCCTTTGTGACGTTAAATTGTGAAGATCTAGAGTTTTCATCAGAGGGCGTGTCCGTGGCGGCCTCGCAAATTTAGATGTTTCGCCATGAAAAAGGAAGTTGCTATAACTCAGGCATACAATGTCCGATCTGTCCCAAACTTCTCATGTGTGATAACACTCCTGACCTGAAGACATCTACATGCCCATATTCAGTTATAGTCATAGCGCCACCTGCTGGCAACAGGAAGTGTCATGTTGTACTCTGCAACAAACTCCTCCTAGAAATTTATACAGATCAACACCAAAATCGGTCAGTCTAATATAAAGGCTTTAGTGATGTTAAATTGTGAAGATCTTGAGTTTTCGTTGAAGGGCGTGTCCGTGGCGGCCTGACAAATTTCGAGTTCTCGCCATGGATATAAAACTTGTTATAACTCAGCCATAAAATGTCCAATTAGCCTCAAACTTCACATATTCGATAAGAGTCCTGGCCTGAACACATCTGAAGGCCAATATTCTATTATAATCACAGCGCCACCTGTTGGCAACAGGAAATGACTTGTATCAAACTCCTCCTAGAGATTTAATGATATCAACATTATATTTGGTCAGTCTGATCTAGAGGCCTTAGAGATGTTCTCAACAAAATTTGTGTCATTTTTGCCATTTTCAGGCGTCGTACTTGAACGAACTCCTCCTAGAGATTTATTCGGATCAACGCCAAATTTGCAGAGTCTATTCTAAAGCCCTTTGTGACGTTAAATTGTGAAGATCTAGAGTATTCATCAGAGGGCGTGTCCGTGGCGGCCTCGCAAATTTCGATGTTTCGCCATGAAAAAGGAAATAACTCAGGCATACAATGTCCGATCTGTCCCAAACTTCTCATGTGTGATAACACTCCTGACCTGATGACATCTACATGCCCATATTCAGTTTTACTCATAGCGCCACCTGCTGGCAACAGGAAGTGTCATGCTGTATTCTGCAACAAACTCCTCCAAGAGATTTAATCAGATCAACACCAAAATTGGTCAGTCTAATAAAAAGGCTTTAGTGATGTTAAATTGTGAAGATCTTGAGTTTTCGTTGAAGGGCGTGTCCGTGGCGGCCTGACAAATTTCGAGGTCTCGCCATGGATATAAAACTTATTATAACTCAGCCATAAAATGTCCGATTTGCCTCAAACTTCCCATGTTTGATAAGAGTCCTGGCCTGAACCAATCTGAAGGCAAATATTCTATTAAAATCACAGCGCCACCTGTTGGCATCAGGAAATGACTTGTACCAAACTCCTCCTAGAGATTTAATGATATCAACATTATATTTGGACAGTCTGATCTAGAGGCCTTAGAGATGTTAAATTGTGAAGATCTTGAGTTTTCGTCAAAGGGCGTGTCCTTGGTGGCCTGACAAAGTTTGATGTTTCGCCATGGACATAGAAGTTGTTATAACTCAGCCATAAAATGTCCGATCTGCCTCAAACTTCACATGTTTGGTAAAAGTCCTGGCCTGAAAACATCTAAAGGCAAATATTCAGATATTATCATAGCGCCACCTATTGGCAGTAGGATATATCATATCTTGCACTAACTCAAACATACCAAGGTCAATCTGCACCAAACTTCATATGTTTGATGAAAGTGCTGGCCTGAACACATCTACATGCCAATAATCAGTTATAGGCATAGCGTCACCAGCTGGCAGCAGGAAGTTTGACACATTTAAGTGACTTTGATCTATTTTTCCTACATTTAATGTATTAAAAGCATACTGCCCACCGTTTGCTGTTTTCCTAAAGCCACGGGTCGGTGGTGAGCCCGGGTGCGAGGGCCCGTTCATCGCTGCTTGCAGCTTTAATTATTATTAGGGCCCGAGCACCGATGGTGTGAGGACCCTATTGAATCTGCTCCGTTTATTATTATTATTATTATTAGGGCCCGAGCACCGATGGTGTGAGGACCCTATTGAATCTGCTCCGTTTATTATTATTATTATTATTATTATTATTCTTATCCGGAATGAATCGCATTTTTGAGGGCTTAAACATACCCGAAAACTAACAAAACTTTGCACACACATCAGACCTGGCGAAAATGGACATCTGATATGGGTTGCAGAAGTGGGTGTGGCAAAATGGCTCAATAGCGCCACCTTTACACGTTCCGCGGTGTGCGCATTCAGCTGTGATTATCGTACATGCACAAAAATCGGTACACATATGTAACACACCAATACCTACAAAAAAGCCTCTTGAGATAAAATCCGAAACCCAACAGGAAGTCGGTTATTATTAATTTTCTCAGCAAAATTTGTGTCATTTTTGCCATTTTCAGGTGTCATACTTGAACGAACTCCTCCTAGAGATTTATTCGGATCAACACCAAATTTGGTGAGTCTAATCTAAAGCCCTTTGTGACGTTAAATTGCGAAGATCTAGAGTTTTCATCGGAGGGCGTGTCCGTGGCGGCCTCGCAAATTTCGATGTTTCGCCATGAAAAAGGAAGTTGCTATAACTTAGGCATAAAATGTCCGATCTGTCCCAAACTTCACATGTGTGATAACACTCCTGACCTGAAGACATCTACATGCCCATATTCAGTTATAGTCATAGCGCCACCTGCTGGCAACAGGAAGTGTCATGTTGTACTCTGCAACAAACTCCTCCTAGAAATTTATACAGATCAACACCAAAATCTGTCAGTCTAATATAAAGGCTTTAGTGATGTTAAATTGCGAAGATCTTGAGTTTTCGTTGAAGGGCGTGTCCGTGGCGGCCTGACAAATTTCGAGTTCTCGCCATGGATATAAAACTTCTTATAACTCAGCCATAAAATGTCCAATAAGCCTCAAACTTCACATATTCGATAAGAGTCCTGGCCTGAACACATCTGAAGGCCAATATTCTATTATAATCACAGCGCCACCTGTTGGCAACAGGAAATGACTTGTATCAAACTCCTCCTAGAGATTTAATGATATCAACATTATATTTGGTCAGTCTGATCTAGAGGCCTTAGAGATGTTAAATTGCGAAGATCTTGAGTTTTCGTCAAAGGGCGTGTCCGTGGTGGCCTGACAAAATTTGACGTTTCGCCATGGACATAGAAGTTGTTATAACTCAGCCATAAAATATCCGATCTGCCTCAAACTTCACAGGTTTGTTAAGAGTCCTGGCCTGAAGACATCTAAAGGCCAATATTCAAATATTATCATAGCGCCACCTGTTGGCAGCAGGATATATCATATCTTTCACTAACTCAAACATACCAAGGTCGATCTGCACCAAACGTCATATGTTTGATGAAAGTGCTGGCCTGAACACATCTACATGCCAATAATCAGTTATAGGCATAGCGCCACCAGCTGGCAGCAGAAAGTTTGGCACATTTAAGTGACTTTGATCTATTTTTCCTACATTTACTGTATTAAAAGCATACTGCCCACCGTTTGATGTTTTCCTAAAGCCACCGGTCGGCGGTGAGCCCGGGTGCGAGGGCCCGTTCATCGCTGCTTGCAGCTTTAATTATTATTATTCTTCTTATCCGGAATGAATCGCATTTTTGAGGGCCTAGACATACCCGAAAACTAACGAAACTTCGCACACACATCAGACCTGGCGAAAATGGACGTCTGATATGGGTTGCAGAAGTGGGTGTGGCAAAATGGCTCAATAGCGCCACCTTTACACGTTCCGCGGTGTGCGCATTCAGCTGTGATTATCGTACATGCACAAAAATCGGTACACACATGTAGCACACCAATACCTACAAAAAAGCCTCTTGAGATAAAATCCGAAACCCAACAGGAAGTCGGTTATTATTAATTTTCTCAGCAAAATTTGTGTCATTTTTGCCATTTTCAGGTGTCATACTTGAACGAACTCCTCCTAGAGATTTATTCCGATCAACACCAAATTTGGTGAGTCTAATCTAAAGCCCTTTGTGACGTTAAATTGTGAAGATCTAGAGTTTTCATCGGAGGGCGTGTCCGTGGCGGCCTCGTAAATTTCGATGTTTCGCCATGAAAAAGGAAGTTGCTATAACTTAGGCATAAAATGTCCGATCTGTCCCAAACTTCACATGTGTGATAACACTCCTGACCTGAAGACATCTACATGCCCATATTCAGTTATAGTCATAGCGCCACCTGCAGGCAACAGGAAGTGTCATGCTGTACTCTACAACCAACTCCTCCTAGAGATTTATACAGATCAACTCCAAAATCGGTCAGTCTAATATAAAGGCCTTAGTGAGGTTAAATTGTGAAGATCTTGAGTTTTCGGTAAAGGGCGTGTCCGTGGCGGCCTGACAAAGTTTGATGTTTTGCCATGGACATAGAAGTTGTTATAACTCAGCCATAAAATGTCCGATTTGCCTCAAACTTCACATATTCGATAAGAGTCCTGGCCTGAACACATCTGAAGGCCAATATTCTATTATAATTACAGCGCCACCTGTTGGCAACAGGAAATGACTTGTATCAAACTCCTCCTAGAGGTTTAATGATATCAACATTATATTTGGTCAGTCTGATCTAGAGGCCTTAGAGATGTTAAATTGCGAAGATCTTGAGTCTTCAGTAAAGGGCGTGTCTGTGGCGGCGTGACAAAGTTTGATGTTTCGCCATGGACATAGAAGTTGTTATAACTCAGCCATAAAATGTCCGATCTGCCTCAAACTTCACAGGTTTGTTAAGAGTCCTGGCCTGAAGACACCTAAAGGCCAATATTCAGATATTATCATAACGCCACCTGTTGGCAGCAGGATATATCATATCTTTCACTAACTCAAACATACCAAGGTCAATCTGCACCAAACTTCATGTGTTTGATGAAAGTGGTGGCCTGAACACATCTACATGCCAATAATCAGTTATAGGCATAGCGCCACCAGCTGGCAGCGGGAAATTTGGCACATTTAAGTGACTTTGACATATTTCTACTATTTTTACTGTATTAAAAGCATACTGCCCAACGTTTGCTGTTTTACTAAAGCCACTGGTCGGCGGTGAGCCCGGGTGCGAGGGCCCGTTCATCGCTGCTTGCAGCTTTAATTATTATTATTATTCTCCAAAATGAATCGCATTTTTGAGGGCTTAGACATACCCGAAAACTCATGAAACTTTGCACACACATCAAACCTGGCGAAAATTTACGTCTGATATGGGTTTCAGAAGTGGGTGTGGCAAAATGGCTCAACAGCGCCACCTTTAGACGTTCAGTGGTGTGCGCTTTCAGCTGTGATTCACGTACATGCACGGAAATCGGGACACACATGTAACACACCAATACCTACAAAAAAGCCTCTTGGAGCAAAATCCGGAACCCAACAGGAAGTCGGTTAATATTAATATTCTCAACAAAATTTGTGTCATTTTTGCCATTTTCAGGCGTCGTACTTGAACGAACTCCTCCTAGAGATTTATTCGGATCAACGCCAAATTTGCAGAGTCTAGTCTAAAGCCCTTTGTGACGTTAAATTGTGAAGATCTAGAGTTTTCATCGGAGGGCGTGTCCATGGCGGCCTCGCAAATTTCGATGTTTCGCCATGAAAAAGGAAGTTGCTATAACTCAGGCATACAATGTCCGATCTGTCCCAAACTTCTCATGTGTGATAACACTCCTGACCTGATGACATCTACATGCCCATATTCAGTTTTACTCATAGCGCCACCTGCTGGCAACAGGAAGTGTCATGCTGCACTCTGCAACAAACTCTTCCAAGAGATTTAATCAGATCAACACCAAAATCGGTCAGTCTAATAAAAAGGCTTTAGTGATGTTAAATTGCGAAGATCTTGAGTTTTTGTTGAAGGGCGTGTCCGTGGCGGCCTGACAAATTTCGAGGTCTCGCCATGGATATAAAACTTGTTATAACTCAGCCATTAAATGTTCGATTTGCCTCAAACTTCACATGTTCGATAAGAGTCCTGGCCAGAAAACATCTGAAGGCCAATATTCTATTATAATCACAGCGCCACCTGTTGGCAACAGGAAATGACTTGTAGCAAACTCCTCCTAGAGATTTAATGATATCAACATTATATTTGGTCAGTCTGATCTAGAGGCCTTGGAGATGTTAAATTGCGAAGATCTTGAGTTTTCGTTATAGGGCGTGTCTGTGGCGGTGTGACAAAGTTTGATGTTTCGCCATGGACATAGAAGTTGTTATAACTCAGCCATAAAATGTCTGATCTGCCTCAAACTTCACAGGTTTGGTAAGAGTCCTGGCCTGAAGATACCTAATGGCCAATATTCAGATTTTATCATAGCGCCACCTGTTGGCAGCAGGATATATCCTATCTTTCACTAACTCAAACATACCAAGGCCAATCTGCACCAAACTTCATATGTTTGATAAAAGTGCTGGCCTGAACACATCTACATGCCAATAATCAGTTATAGGCATAGCGCCACCAGCTGGCAGCAGGAAATTTGGCACTTTTAAGTGACTTTCACATATTTCTCCTATTTTTACTGTATTAAAAGCATACTGCCCACCATTAGCTGTGTTCCTAAAGCCACCGGTCGGCGGTGAGCCCGTGTGCGAGGGCCCGTTCATCGCTGCTTGCAGCTTTAATTAGGGCCCGAGCACTACAGTGCGAGGACCCTATTGGAATTGCTCCGTTTATTAGGGCCCGAGCCCAAAAGGGCGAAGGCCCTATTGTTCTTCTAAGGATTCTTATTTGTTTTTTTTTTTTTTTTTTTTTTTTTTTTTTTTCAACCGTTGGGGCACTTTTGGGGGCCTTAACATACTCAAAAACTCTTGAAAATTTGCACACACGTCGGAATCTGCCGTCGTCCGGACGCCACAGAGGCTGGGACCCGGGCGTGGTTCAGGGCCTCTACAGCGCCCCCTGGAACACAGTTTGAAAACTTGATGTACTGCGCACACATACTTGCACGTACTCATATGAAACTCGGTACACATATAGAACTCATCGAGCTGAACAACTTTTGTACTCTATGTCATGGGCTCCACGCAACAGGAAGTGAGATATTTAGGGCTGTTTAAAAAGCGCATGCTCTGGAATTTAACGTACTCCTCCCAGGAATTCCATGGGATTGTCACCAAACTCGGTCAGCATGATCTCAAGACATTGGGGACGCTAAATTGCGAGGAGATTTTTGATATCTCGAACGGTTTGGCCGTGGCAAGGCGACAAAGTTATGGCGAGAAATGAGAAACAGGAAGTGTCTAATAACTGTTGCACACATTGCCTGATTCTGATGAAACTTCACCAGTTTGTTCCTTGTATGATGCCGATTCCATAAATGTGACTATTATGAGTCAAAGTTATAGCGCCACCAACTGGCAGCAGGAAACGTGTCATTTTCAAAATGCTTTGAAATCAGCCTCTTAATTTTACTCGATTTTCTTTAAACTTCATCAAAATCATGTCAAAACACGGCCGATAAGAATATGTAAAGGGGTCGATGATAAATCAAATGCTGTTGCCATGGCAACGTGTCAAACTTTAAAATTACATTCCTGTCTTTTCGAGGCAGATAACATGCTTAGAATTTCATGAAACTCAACACACACATCAATATTAATGATAGTTAGACACTGGCAAAAGGTCATAAATGGGCGTGGAGCAGGCACTCTATAGCGCCATCTTTTGACAAAAGTTGGGGGGTTAGTTTTTCCTACAGTCACCAAACTCTGTACATATATTGTTCTCATCAATCTGGACAACTTTCTAAATCAAACTCATTAGCTAAGACCAACAGAAAGCCGGCTATTTTGATTTGAAGGTGGATTTTTTGAAAAATCAGGTAGTAAACAAATTCACACTACTCCTAAGAACAACCAGCTGTTCACACCAAACTTTTTTAACATGAAGAGAAGATTCTGAAGATGTTAAATTGCGAGCGGATTTTGGATATCTTGAACGGTGTTGACGTGGTGATTTTTTAAAGATGTAGTAAAAAACATAACCCTAATTTTTTATATCTTTAAAGTGCAGCATCCAAACTCTTTAAAACTTTTTTCACACAGACATCTAATCATTCTGAGCAAGTGCTGGAAATATTAATTTTATACAAGCTTCAATGAATTAAAGAAAATTAAAAAAATAACTCAGAAACCTGCTGTCACTCTGGTGAATGTCTCTACAGTATGTGTGTGCGTTCAGTCAGGCACAGAGAAGCTCATTATTGCAGGGGGGAGGGGTGAGAGGCAGAGAGGGTGACAGAGTAGAGAGCCATCCTACAGACCATCTTTGAACAAAAAATGCACATATGTAGTGTAATTACATAAATATGTCTGATCTTTGAGAGTCTGATATTTTGAGAAAATATAAAGGGTCACTAAGTCTTTCATTGTTCGTATTTTGCAGTTGTTGTTTTTTATTTATTTTTTACTTAACTGTACCATGAACTTGTCCTATTCAGTCACATAGCAAAAGATTTTAAAAAATACAACTTTTTAGCATGATCAATTTATCTTCATTGATAGACAATATTTACATAGTGTTATTTATTGAATATAAAATAATAATAATAAAAAATTAATACAAACTTTGACAACAAAACAAACGTTACTGTTATCTCTTCAAAACATCTGAAAACCATCATTTTAAGATCTTTTATATATATATATATATCACCCCGTTAAAATACTCAACTTGATTTTTAAAGATATTTTGAAAGAAAGCGTTTATAGAGCACTTTATTGTGTATTGCTGTACACCCACATGAACTGTGTTCATGTTCATGTTAATTCACAGTACATAAACTTTATATGAATACTTTTTTTTAGCTTAATATTAATTAACATTAATAAATGCTATTTATTTATTGGTCATGTTAACTGATATAGTTAATTTTAACAAATGAAACTGGATGGCAACATTTTATATTTTGTGTGTATGTGTCTGTGTGTTGATTTTAAAGTGTAACCCTTTCAATTCTGTAAACTTAAAATCCAAACTAGCAGATGGTTACTGTGAATGCATGTGTCAACTGGGCACCGTCTTCCTTATTGATTCTTAGTTATGACAAAAATTGATTTTATACAAAAATATATTATATAAAAATTGTTCAGATAGGTAACAATGACATTTAAGCAGAAGTGGTGGATGTAAAGGAAGCAATAATAACATTTTGCTATCATCATGAATTACATGTTCTTATCATCATCAGAAAATAGGGAATTTGTAGCATACTGGTTCACAGTTGGCATCTATCTGAAGTCCTTGCATTGATTGCATTTAATTAAATCAACATTATATTTTGTCAGTCTGATCTTGAGGCCTTAGAGATGTTAAATTGTGAAGATCTTGAGTTTTCATTAAAGGGCATGTCCGTGGTGGCCTGACAAAGTTTGATGTTTCTGCATAGACATAGAAGTGGTTATAACTTAGCCTGAAAATGTCTGATCTGCCACAAAATTCACAGGTTTGGTAAGAGTCCTGGCCTGAAGACACCTAAAGACCAATATTCAGATATTATCATAGCCCCACCTGTTGGCAGCAGGATATCTCATATATTTCACTAACTCAAACATACCAAGGTCAATCTGCACCAAACTTCATATGTTTGATAATAGTGCTGGCCTGAACACATCTACATGCCAATAATCAGTTATAGGCATAGCGCCACCAGCTGGCAGCGGCAAGTTTGGCACATTTAAATGACTTATGACATATTTTTTCTATAATTACTGTATTAAAAGCATACTGCCCACCGTTTGCTGTTTTCCTGAAGCCACCGGTCGGCGGTGAGCCCGGGTGCGAGGGCCCGTTCAACGCTGCTCGCAGCTTTAATTAGGGCCCGAGCCCAAAAGGGCGAAGGCCCTATTGTTCTTCTAAGGGTTATTATTTTTTTTTTTTTTTCTTTTTTTCAAACTTCCGGGCACTTTTGGGGGCCTTAACATACTCAAAAACTCTTGAAAATTTGCACACACGTCGGAATCTGCGGCCATCAGGACGCCAAAGAGGCTGGGACCCGGGCGTGGTTCAGGGCCTCTACAGCGCCCCCTGGAACACAGTTTGAAAACTTGATGTACTGCGCACACATACTTGCATGTATTGATATGAAACTCGGTACACATATAGATCTCACTGAGCCAAACAACTTTTGTACTCTATGTCATGGGCTCCACGCAACAGGAAGTGGGATATTTAGGGCTGTTTAAAAAGCGCATGCTCTGGAATTTAACGTACTCCTCCCAGGAATTCCATGGGATTGTCACCAAACTCGGTCAGCATGATCTCAAGACATTGGGGACGCTAAATTGCGAGGAGATTTTTGATATCTCGAACGGTTTGGCCGTGGCAAGGCGACAAAGTTATGGCGAGAAATGAGAAACAGGAAGTGTCTAATAACTGTTGACCACATTGCCTGATTCTGATGAAACTTCACCAGTTTGTTCGTTGTATGATGCCGATTCCATAAATGTGACTATTATGAGTCAAAGTTATAGCGCCACCAACTGGCAGCAGGAAGTGTGTCATTTTCAAAATGCTTTGATATCAGCCTCTTAATTTTACTCGATTTTCTTTAAACTTCATCAAAATCATGTCAAAACACGGCCGATAAGAATATGTAAAGGGGTCGATGATAAATTGAATGCTGTTGCCATGGCAACATGTCAAACTTTAAAATTAGATTCCTGTCTTTTCGAGGCAGTTAACATGCTTAGAATTTCATGAAACTCAACACACACATCAATATTTATGATAGTTAGACACTGGCAAAAGGTCATAAATGGGTGTGGAGCAGGCACTCTATAGCGCCATCTTTTGACAAAAGTTGGGGGGTTAGTTTTTCCTACAGTCACTAAACTCTGTACATATATTAATCTCATCAATTTGGACAACTTTCTAAATCAAACTCATTAGCTGAGACCAACAGGAAGCCGGCTATTTTGATTTGAATGTGGATTTTTGGAAAAATCAGGCTGTAAACAAATGCACACTACTTCTAAGAACAACCAGCTGTTCACACCAAACTTTTTTAACATGAAGAGAATATTCTGAAGATGTTAAATTGCGACCGGATTTTGGATATCTTGAACGGGGTGGACGTGGTGATTTTTTAAAGATATAGTAAAAAATATTTTTATATCTTTAAAGTGCAGCATCCAAACTCTTTAAAACTTTTTTCACACAGAGATCTAATCATTCTGAGCAAGTGCTGGAAATAAAAAATGTATACAAGCTTCTATGAATTAAAGAAAATTTAAAAAAGAACTCAGAAACCTGCTGTCACTCTGGTGAATGTCTCTACAGTATGTGTGTGCGTTCAGTCAGGCACAGAGAAGCTCATTATTGCAGGGGGGAGGGGTGAGAGGCAGAGAGGGTGACAGAGTAGAGAGCCATCCTACAGACCATCTTTGAACAAAATGCACATACTGTATGTAGTGTAATTACATAAATATGTCTGATCTTTGAGAGTCTGATATTTTGAGAAAATATAAAGGGTCACTAAGTCTTTCATTGTTCATTTTTTGCAGTTGTTGTTTTTTATTTATTTTTTACTTAACTGTACCATGAACTTGTCCTATTCAGTCACATAGCAAAAGATTTTAAAAAATACAACTTTTTAGCATGATCAATTTATCTTCATTGATAGACAATATTTACATAGTGTTATTTATTGAATATAAAATCATAATAATAAAAAATTAAGACAAACTTTGACAACAAAACAAACGTTACTGTTATCTCTTCAAAACATCTGAAAACCATAATTTTAAGATCAGTTATATATATGTATCACCCCGTTAAAATACTTTATATATATATATATTTTTAAAGATATTTTGAAAGAATGAAGCGTTTATAGAGCACTTTATTGTGTATTGCTGTACACCCACATGAACTGTGTTCATGTTCATGTTAATTCACAGTACATAAACTTTATATGAATACTTTTTTTAGCTTAATATTAATTAACATTAATAAATGCTATTTATTTATTGGTCATGTTAACTGTTATAGTTAATTTTAACAAATGAAACTGGATGGCAACATTTTATATTTTGTGTGTATGTGTCTGTGTGTTGATTTTAAAGTGTAACCCTTTCAATTCTGTAAACTTAAAATCCAAACTAGCAGATGGTTACTGTGAATGCATGTGCCAACTGGGCACCGTCTTCCTTATTGATTCTTAGTTATGACAACAATTGATTTTATACAAAAATATATTATACAAAAATTGTACAGATAGGTAACAATGACATTTAAGCAGAAGTGGTGGATGTAAAGGAAGCAATAATAACATTTTGCTATCATCATGAATCATGTTCTTATCATCATTTGTAGCATACTGGTTCACAGTTGGCATTTGTCTGAAGTCCTTGCATTGATTGCATTTAGTTAAATCAACATTATATGTGGTCAGTCTGATCTTGAAGCCTTAGAGATGTTAAATTGTGAAGATCTTGAGTTTTCATTAAAGGGCATGTCCGTGGTGGCCTGACAAAGTTTGATGTTTCTGCATAGACATAGAAGTGGTTATAACTTAGCCTGAAAATGTCTGATCTGCCACAAAATTCACAGGTTTGGTAAGAGTCCTGGCCTGAAGACACCTAAAGACCAATATTCAGATATTATCATAGCGCCACCTGTTGGCAGCAGGATATCTCATATATTTCACTAACTCAAACATACCAAGGTCAATCTGCACCAAACTTCATATGTTTGATAATAGTGCTGGCCTGAACACATCTACATGCCAATAATCAGTTATAGGCATAGCGCCACCAGCTGGCAGCGGCAAGTTTGGCACATTTAAGTGACTTTGACATATTTCTCCTACATTTACTGTATTAAAAGCATACTGCCCACCGTTTGCTGTTTTCCTGAAGCCACCGGTCGGCGGTGAGCCCGGGTGCGAGGGCCCGTTCATCGCTGCTCGCAGCTTTAATTATTCTTCTTCTTCTTCTTCTCCAAAGTGAAAAGTCTTTTTGAGGGCCTAAACATGCCCGAAAACTCACGAAACTTTGCACACGCATCAGACCTGGCGAAAATTTACATCTGATATGGTTCTCAAAAGTGGGTGTGGCAAAATGGCTCGATAGCGCCACCTATAAAATTTCAACGGAGTGCCCCTCGAGCTACGTTTCATGTACATGTACTAAACTCGGTACACATATGTAACACACCAATACCTACAAAAAAGTCTCCTGGTGCAACATCCGAAACCCAACAGGAAGTCCGTTATATTGAATTTCCTGTACGATTTTTGTGCAGTTTTTGCCATTTTCAGGCCTCATACTTTAACGAACTCCTCCTACAGTTTTTATCCGATCATCTTCAAATTTGCTGAGTGTCATCATAAGGCCTTTGCGATGTTAAATTGCGAAGCTTTAGAGTTTTCGTCGAAGGGCGTGTCCGTGGCGGCCGGACAAACTTTGATGTTTCGCCATGAAAAAGGAAGTTGCTATAACTCAGGCATACGATGTCCGATCTGCCTCAAACTTCACATGTTTGATGACAGTCCGGTCCTGAACACACGTCAGTGCCCATATTCAGTTATAGTCATAGCGCCACCTGCTGACAACAGGAAATGACATGTTTAACACTGTTACGGACTCCTAGAAACATATTGAAAAGCGTTAACAAGTCTTAAATAGGCTAGCAACATGCTACAAACATGCTAGCAACATTTAGCTAAGAGCTAAAGCATGCTATTAATACAAATACAAAAGGAAATTGCTGTAACTCATGTATATAATGTTGAATCTGACCCAAACTTAATATTCAACATGCTACAAAAATAATAAAGCATGCTAGCAACACTTAGCTAATAAGCATGCTAATAATACAATGAAACAGGAAGTTACTCTAACTCAGGCATACAATGTCCAATCAGCCCCAAACTTAACATGTTTGATAAGAATCCTGGCCTAAACACACGCCAATGCCCGTATTCAGTTATAGTCATAGCGCCACCAGCTGGTAACAGGAAGCCACATGCTTAATACTGTTGTGGATGCCCAGCAACATTTAAAAAAAATTCAACAACTGTTAAAAAGGGTAGAAACATGTTAGAAACATGCTATAACATGTTAGCAACATTTAGCTAAGTGCTAAAGCATGCTCTTAATGCAATGAAACAGGAAGTTACTGTAAGTCAGGCATGCAATGTCCAATCAGCCCCAAACTTCACATGTTTGATTACAGTCGTGACCTGAAGATGTCTACATGCCAATATTCAGTTATAGTTATAGCGCCACCTACTGTCAACAGGAAGTGACATGTTTAACACTGTGACACACTATTAGCAACACACTAAAAAAGCCATTGAGTGCTAAACTAGTTCAAAACGTACTCAAACATGCTAGCAATACTTACTTAGTGCTAAAGCATGTTGTTAAAGACATAAAACAGGAAGTTACTGTAACTCAGGCATGCAATGTCCAATCAGCCCCAAACTTCACATGTTTGATAAGACTCCTGGCCTGAAGATATATACATGCCCATATTCAGTTATAGTCACAGCGCCACCTGCTGACAACAGGAAGTGATGTTTAATGGTGTTACGGACTCCTAGCAACATATTAAAAAGCTTTAGCAAGTTTTAAATAGGCTAGCATCATGCTAGAATCATGTTAAAACATGCTAGCAACACTTAGCTAAGAGCTAAAGCATGATATTAATACAAAGAAAAATAAGTGTAACTCATGCATACAATGTCCAATCTGACCCAAACTTAATATGTTTGATAAGAGTCCTGGTCTGAACACAAGCCCATGCCCATATTCAGTTATAGTCATAGTGCCACCAGCTGGCAACAGGAAGTCACATGTTTAATACTGTTGTGGATGCCAAGCAACATTTAAAAAATATCAACAAGTGTTAAATAGGGTAGCAACATGCTAGAAACATGTTACCAACATTTAGCTAAGTGCTAAAGCATACTCTTAATGCAATGAAACAGGAAGTTACTGTAACTCAGGCATGCAATGTCCAATCAGCCCCAAACTTAATATGTTTGATAAGAGTCCTGGCCTGAATACATTTACATGCCAGTATTTAGTTATAGTCATAGCGCCACCAGCTGGCAACATCAAATTACTTGTTTTACACTAACTTAAGCATGCAATGTACAATTTGCACCAAACTTGACATGTTTGCCAATAGTCCTGGCCTGAAGACATCTAAAAGCCAATATTTCTTAATAGCGCCACCTGTTGGGAGCAGGATATGTCATGACTTACACTCAAGCATGCCATGTTCAAGCTTCACCAAACTTCATATGTTTCTTGAAAGCACTGGCCTGAACACATCTGCATGCCAATATTCAGTTATAGGCATAGCGCCACCAGCTGGCAGCAGGAAGATTGGCACATATCAATGACTTTGACATATTCCTCCTACATTTACTGTGTTAATAGCATAGTGCCCACCATTCGCCACCGATCGGCGGTGAGCCCGAGTGCGAGGGCCCTACCATCGCTGCTTGCAGCTTTAATTAGGGCCCGAGCACCGATGGTGTGAGGACCCTATTGAATCTGCTCCGTTTATTATTAGGGCCCGAGCACCGATGGTGTGAGGACCCTATTGAATCTGCTCCGTTTATTATTATTATTATTATTATTATTATTATTATTATTATTATTATTATTCTTCTCCAAAGTGAATCGCATTTTAGAGGACCTAAACATTCCCGAAAACTCACAAAACTTTGCACACACATCAAACCTGGCGAAAATTTACGTCTGATTTGGGTTTCAGAAGTGGGTGTGGCAAAATGGCTCGACAGCGCCACCTTTAGACGTTCAGCAGTGTGCGCTTTCAGCTGTGATTCACGTACATGCACGGAAATCGGTACACACATGTAACACACCAAAACCTACAAAAAAGCCTCTTGGAGCAAAATCCGGAACCCAAAAGGAAGTCGATTAATATTAATATTCTCAACAAAATTTGTGTCATTTTTGCCTTTTTCAGGTGTCGTACTTGAACGAACTCCTCCTACAGATTTATTCGGATCAACGCCAAATTTGCTGAGTCTAGTCTAAAGCCCTTTGTGACGTTAAATTGTGAAGATCTAGAGTTTTCATCGGAGGGCGTGTCCGTGGCGGCCTCGCAAATTTCGATGTTTCGCCATGAAAAAGGAAGTTGCTATAACTTAGGCATAAAATGTCCGATCTGTCCCAAACTTCACATGTGTGATAACACTCCTGACCTGAAGACATCTACATGCCCATATTCAGTTATGGTCATAGCGCCACCTGCAGGCAACAGGAAGTGTCATGCTGTACTCTACAGCAAACTCCTCCTAGAGATTTATACAGATCAACTCCAAAATCGGTCAGTCTAATATAAAGGCCTTAGCGATGTTTAATTGTAAAGATCTTGAGTTTTCGGTAAAGGGCGTGTCCGTGGCGGCCTGACAAATTTCGAGGTCTCGCCATGGATATAAAACTTGTTATAACTCAGCCATAAAATGTCCGATTTGCCTCAAACTTCACATATTCGATAAGAGTCCTGGCCTGAACAAATCTGAAGGCCAATATTCTATTATAATCACAGCGCCACCTGTTGGCAACAGGAAATGACTTGTAGCAAACTCCTCCTAGAGATTTAATGATATCAACTTTATATTTGCTCAGTCTGATCTAGAGGCCTTAGAGATGTTAAATTGTGAAGATCTTGAGTTTTCGTTAAAGGGCGTGTCCGTGGCGGCGTCACAAAGTTTGATGTTTCGCCATGTACATAGAAGTTGTTATAACTCAGCCATAAAATGTCCGATCTGCCTCAAACTTCACAGGTTTTGTAAGAGTCCAGGCCTGAAGACACCTAAAGGCCAATATTCAGATATTATCATAGCGCCACCTGTTGGCAGCAGGATATATCATATCTTTCACTAACTCAAACATGCCAAGGTCAATCTGCACCAAACTTCATATGTTTGATGAAAGTGCCAGCCTGAACACATCTACATGCCAATAGTCAGTTATAGGCATAGCGCCACCAGCTGGCAGCAGGAAATTTGGCACATTTAAGTGACTTTGACATAATTTTTCCTATTTTTACCGGATTAAATGCATACTGCCCACCATTAGCTGTGTTCCAAAAGCCACCGGTCGGCGGTGAGCCCGTGTGCGAGGGCCCGTTCATCGCTGCTTGCAGCTTTAATTATTATTATTATTATTATTATTATTATTATTATTATTATTATTCTCCAAAATGAATCGCATTTTAGAGGACCTAAACATGCCCGAAAACTCACAAAACTTTGCACACACATCAAACCTGGAGAAAATTTACGTCTGATATGGGTTTCAGAAGTGGGTGTGGCAAAATGGCTCGACAGCGCCACCTTTAGATTTTCAGCGGTGTGCGCTTTCAGCTGTGATTCACGTACATGCACGGAAATCGGTACACACATGTAACACACCAAAACCTACAAAAAAGCCTCTTGGAGCAAAATCCGGAACCCAACAGGAAGTCGGTTAATATTAATATTCTCAACAAAATTTGTGTCATTTTTGCCATTTTCAGGCGTCGTACTTGAACGAACTCCTCCTACAGATTTATTCGGATCAAAGCCAAATTTGCTGAGCCTAATCTAAAGCCCTTTTTGACATTAAATTGTGAAGATCTAGAGTTTTCATCGGAGGACGTGTCCGTGGCGGCCTCGTAAATTTCGATGTTTCGCCATGAAAAAGGAAGTTGCTATAACTGAGGCATACAATGTCCGATCTGTCCCAATCTTCACATGTGTGATAACACTCCTGACCTGATGACATCTACATGCCCATATTCAGTTATAGTCATAGCGCCACCTGCTGGCAACAGGAAGTGTCATGTTGTACTCTACAACAAACTCCTCCTAGAAATTTATACAGATCAACACCAAAATCGGTCAGTCTAATATAAAGGCTTTAGTGATGTTAAATTGCGAAGATCTTGAGTTTTCGTTGAAGGGCGTGTCCGTGGCGGCCTGACAAATTTCGAGTTCTCGCCATGGATATAAAACTTGTTATAACTCAGCCATAAAATGTCCAATTAGCCTCAAACTTCACATATTCGATAAGAGTCCTGGCCTGAACACATCTGAAGGCCAATATTCTATTATAATCACAGCGCCACCTGTTGGCAACAGGAAATGACTTGTATCAAACTCCTCCAAGAGATTTAATGATATCAACATTATATTTGGTCAGTCTGATCTAGAGGCCTTAGAGATGTTAAATTGCGAAGATCTTGAGTTTTCGTCAAAGGGCGTGTCTGTGGTGGCCTGACAAAATTTGACGTTTCGCCATGGACATAGAAGTTGTTATAACTCAGCCATAAAATATCCGATCTGCCTCAAACTTCACAGGTTTGGTAAGAGTCCTGGCCTGAAGACATCTAAAGGCCAATATTCAAATATTATCATAGCGCCACCTGTTGGCAGCAGGATATATCATATCTTTCACTAACTCAAACATACCAAGGTCGATCTGCACCAAACGTCATATCTTTGATGAAAGTGCTGGCCTGAACACATCTACATGCCAATAATCAGTTATAGGCATAGCGCCACCAGCTGGCAGCAGGAAGTTTGGCACATTTAAGTGACTTTGATCTATTTTTCCTACATTTACTGTGTTAAAAGCATACTGCCCACCGTTTGATGTTTTCCTAAAGCCACCGGTCGGCGGTGAGCCCGGGTGCGAGGGCCCGTTCATCGCTGCTTGCAGCTTTAATTATTATTATTATTCTTCTTCTCCGGAATGAATCGCATTTTTGAGGGCCTAAACATACCCGAAAACTCATGAAACTTTGCACACACATCAAACCTGGCGAAAATGGATGTCTGATATGGGTTTCAGAGATGGGTGTGGCAAAACGGCTCGATAGCGCCACCTTTACACGTTCCGCGGTGTGCGCTTTCAGCTATGATTCACGTACATGCATGAAAATTGGTACACACATGTAACTCACCAATACCTACAAAAAAGCCTCCTGGGACAAAATCCGAAACCCAACAGGAAGTCGGTTATTATTAATTTTCTTAGCAAAATTTGTGTCATTTTTGCCATTTTCAGGCGTCGTACTTGAACGAACTCCTCCTAGAGATTTACTCCGATCAACAGCAAATTTGGTGAGTCTAATCTAAAGCCCTTTGTGACGTTAAATTGTGAAGATCTAGAGTTTTCATCGGAGGGCGTGTCCGTGGCGGCCTCGCAAATTTCGATGTTTCGCCATGAAAAAGGAAGTTGCTATAACTCAGGCATACAATGTCCGATCTGTCCCAAACTTCACATGTGTGATAACACTCCTGACCTGATGACATCTACATATCCATATTCAGTTATAGTCATAGCGCCACCTGCTGGCAACAGGAAGTGTCATGCTGTACTCTACAACCAACTCCTCCTAGAGATTTATACAGATCAACACCAAAATCGGTCAGTCTAATATAAAGGCCTTAGTGATGTTAAATTGTGAAGATCTTGAGTTTTCGGTAAAGGGCGTGTCCGTGGCGGCCTGACAAATTTCGAGGTCTCGCCATTGATATAAAACTTGTTATAACTCAGCCATAAAATGTCCGATTTGCCTCAAACTTCACATATTCGATAAGAGTCCTGGCCTGAACACATCTGAAGGCCAATATTCTATTATAATCACAGCGCCACCTGTTGGCAACAGGAAATGACTTGTATCAAACTCCTCCTAGAGATTTAATGATATCAACATTATATTTGGTCAGTCTGATCTAGAGGCCTTAGAGATGTTAAATTGCGAAGATCTTGAGTTTTCGTTAAAGGGCGTGTCCGTGGCGGCGTGACAAAGTTTGATGTTTCGCCATGGACATAGAAGTTGTTATAACTCAGCCATAAAATATCTGATCTGCCTCAAACTTCACAGGTTTGGTAAGAGACCTGGCCTGAAGACACCAAAAGGCCAATATTCAGATATTATCATAGCGCTACCTGTTGGCAGCAGGATATATCATATCTTTCACTAACTCAAACATACCAAGGTCAATCTGCACCAAACTTCATATGTTTGATGAAAGTGGTGGCCTGAACACACCTACATGCCAATAATCAGTTATAGGCATAGCGCCACCAGCTGGCAGCAGGAAATTTGGCACATTTAAGTGACTTTGACATATTTCTCATATTTTTACTGTATTAAAAGCATACTACCCACCATTTGCTGTGTTCCTAAAGCCACCGGTCGGCGGTGAGCCCGGGTGCGAGGGCCCGTTCATCGCTGCTTGCAGCTTTAATTAATATTGATGTGTGTGTTGAGTTTCATGAAATTCTAAGCATGTTATCTGCCTCGAAAAGACAGGAATCTAATTTTAAAGTTTGACACGTTGCCATGGCAACAGTATTTGATTTATCATCGACCCCTTTACATATTCTCATCGGCCGTGTTTTGGCATTATTTTGATGAAGTTTGAAGATAATCAAGTAAAATTGAGAGGCTGATTTCAAAGGATTTTGAAAATGACACGCTTCCTGCTACCAGTTGGTGGCGCTATAACTTTGACTCATAATAGTCACATTTATGGAATCGGCATCATACAACGAACAAACTGGTGAAGTTTCATAAGAATCAGGCAATGTGTGCAACAGTAATTAGACACTTCCTGTTTCTCATTTCTCGCCATAACTTTGTCGCCTTGCCACGGCCAAACCGTTCGAGATATAAAAAATCCCCTCGCAATTTAGCGTCCCCAATGTCTTGAGATCATGCTGACCGAGTTTGGTGACAATCCTATCGAAACCCTGGGAGGAGTACGTTAAATTCCAGGGCATGCGCTTTTTAAACAGCCCTAAATATCTCACTTCCCGTTGCGTGGAGCCTATGACATAGAGTACAAAAGTTGTTTGGCTCAGTGAGATCTATATGTGTACCGAGTTTCATATCAGTACGTGCAAGTATGTGTGCGCACTACATCAAGTTTTCAAACTGTGTTCCAGGGGGCGCTGTAGAGGCCCTGAACCACGCCCGGGTCCCAGCCTCTGTGGCGTCCTGATGGCCGCAGATTCCGACGTGTGTGCAAATTTTCAAGAGTTTTTGAGTATGTTAAGACCCCCTTAAGTGCCCGGAAGGTTAACAAAAAAAAAAAAAATTAAAGCTGCGAGCAGCGATGAACGGGCCCTCGCACCTGGGCTCACTGCCGACCGGTGGCTTTAGGAAAATAGCAAACGGTGGGAAGTATGCTTTTAATTCAGTAAATATACGAGAAATATGTCATAAGTCATTGAAATGTGCCAAACTTGCCGCTGCCAGATGGTGGCGCTATGCCTATAACTGATTATTGGCATGTAGATGTGTTCAGGCCAGCACTATTATCAAACATATGAAGTTTGGTGCAGATTGACCTTGGTATGTTTGAGTTAGTGAAAGATATGATATATCCTGCTGGCAACAGGTGGCGCTATGATAATATCTGAATATTGGCCTTTAGGTGTCTTCAGACCAGGACTCTTACCAAACCTGTGAATTTTGAGGCAGATCGGACATTTTATGGCTCAGTTATAAAAACTTCTATGTCCATGGCGAAACAACAAACTTTTTCAGGCCGCCACAGATGCCCTTTAACTATAACTCAAGATCTTCACAATTTAACATCTCTAAGGCCTCTAGATCAGACTGAGCAAATATAATATTGATATTCTAGTAATGCCAACTGTGAACCAATATGCTACATGTTCCCTATATTCTGATGGTGACGATGATGATGATGATAGTTCCTATGTGATTCATGATGATAACAAAATGTTATTATTGCTTGCATTACATCCACATCCTGCTTAAATGTCATCACTACCTATCTGTTAAATTTTTGTGTGGATATTGCTTTGCTTGTGACTCCTGTTATAAGACATCACTCTTAAGACCTACAGAACTAAGAATCAATTAGGAAAACGGTGCCCAGTTGGCACATGCATTCACAGTAACCCTCAGCCAGTTTGGATTTAAAGTTTACTGAATTGAAAGGGTTACACTTTAAAATCAACACACAGACACATACACACAATATATACAATTTTGCCATCCAGTTTCATTTGTTAACATTAACTATATTAGTTAACATGAACAGTAATTAAATAGCATTTATTAATGTTAATTAATATTAAGCTAAAAAAAAGTATCCATCTATTGTTTAAAGGTAAATTAGTATCTTTTAACATTAGTTTATTTACTGTGAATTAACATGAACATGAACACAGTTCATGTGGGTGTACAGCAATACACAAAGTGCTCTATAAACGCTTCATTCTTTCAAAATATCTTTAAAAATCAAGTTGAGAATTGAAATGGGGTGATATATATATAACTCATCTTAAAATGAGGATTTTCAGATGTTTTGAAAAGATAACAGCAAAGTTTGTTTTGTTGTCAAAGTTTGTCTTGAAATGTTTAATTATAATTTTATATTCAATAAATAACACTATGAAAATAAATGTCTATCAATGAAGATAAATCGCTCATGCTAAAAAGTTGTATTTTTCTTAATCTTTTGCTATGTGACTGAATAGGACAAGTTCATGGTACAGTTCAGTAAAAAATAAATAAAAAAAACAACAACTGCAAAATACAAACAATGGAAGACTTAGTGACCTTTTATATTTTCTGAAAAATATCAGACTCTCAAAGATCAGACATATTTATTTAGATTACACTACATATATGTGCATTCTGCATTTGCAAAGATGGTCTGCTGTCTCACCCTCTCTCCCTCTCACCCCTCCCCCCTGCACTTATCTTTACTCACTCTGACAACACACACACACACACACACACACACACACACACACACACACACACACACACACAGAGAGAGAGACTTTCAGCAAGAGTGACAGCAGGTTTCTGATTTCTTTTTTTAATTTTCTTTAATTCATTGAAGCTTATACAAAATTGACATTAACAGCACTTGCTCAGAATGATTAGATCTCTGTGTGAAAAATGTTGTAAAGAGTTTGGATGCTGCACTTTAAAGATATAAAAAAATTACGGTTATGTTTTTTACTACATCTTTAAAAAATCACCACGTCAACACCGTTCGAGATATCCCAAATCTGCTCGCAATTTAACATCTTCAGAATCTTCTCTTCATGTTAAAAAAGTTTGGTGTGAACAGCTGTTGTACTTAGAAGGAGTGTAAATTTGTTTACAGCCTGATTTTTCCAAAAATCCACATTCAAATGAAAATAGCCGGCTTCCTGTTGGTCTTAGCTAATGAGTTTAATTTACAAAGTTGTCCAGATTGATGAGAACAATATATGTACAGAGTTTGGTGTCTGTAGGAAAAACTAACCCCCCAACTTTTGTCAAAAGATGGCGCTATAGAGTGCCTGCTCCACGCCCATTTATGACCTTTTGCCAGTGTCTAACTGTCATTAATATTGATGTGTGTGTTAAGTTTCATGAAATTCTAAGCATGTTATCTGCCTCGAAAAGACAGGAATCTAATTTTAAAGTTTGACACGTTGCCATGGCAACAGCATTTGATTTATCATCGACCCCTTTACATATTCTTATCGGCCGTGTTTTGACATGATTTTGATGAAGTTTAAAGAAAATCAAGTAAAATTAAGAGGCTGATTTCAAAGCATTTTGAAAATGACACGCTTCCTGCTGCCAGTTGGTGGCGCTATAACTTTGACTCATAATAGTCACATTTATGGAATCGGCATCATACAACAAACAAACTGGTGAAGTTTCATCAGAATCAGGCAATGTGTGGAACAGTTATTAGACACTTCCTGTTTCTCATTTCTCGCCATAACTTTGTCGCCTTGCCACGGCCAAACCGTTCGAGATATCAAAAATCCCCTCGCAATTTAGCATCCCCAATGTCTTGAGATCATGCTGACCGAGTTTGGTGACAATCCTATGGAAATCCTGGGAGGAGTACATTAAATTCCAGAGCATGCACTTTTTACACAGCCCTAAATATCTCACTTCCTGTTGCGTTCAGCCCATGACATAGAGTACAAAAGTTATTCAGCTCGATGAGTTCTATATGTGTACCGAGTTTCATATGTGTACGTTCAAGTATGTGTGCTATATGGCCCTCAAAATTCCAGGGGGCGCTGTAGAGTCCCCTTGCCACGCCCCGGTACCAGCCTCTGTGGCGTCCTGAAGGCCGCAGATTCTGACGTGTGTACAAATTTTCAAGAGTTTTTGAGTATGTTAAGACCCCCTTAAGTGCCCAAAAGGTTCACAAAAAAAAAAAAAAAGGAAAGAAGAATCCTTAGAAGAACAATAGGGCCTTCGCCCCTTTGGGCTCGGGCCCTAATAAGAATCCTTAGAAGAACAATAGGGCCTTCGCCCTTTTGGGCTCGGGCCCTAATTAAGAGGCTGATTTCAAAGCATTTTGAAAATGACAAGCTTCCTGCTGCCAGTTGGTGGCGCTATAACTTTGACTCATAATAGTCATATTTATGGAATCTGCATCATACAACGAACAATCTGGTGAAGTTTCATCAGAATCAGGCAATGTGTGCAACAGTTATTAGACACTTCCTGTTTCTCATTTCTCGCCATAACTTTGTCGCCTTGCCACGGCCAAACCGTTCGAGATATCAAAAATCCCCTCGCAATTTAGCGTCCCCAATGTCTTGAGATCATGCTGACCGAGTTTGGTGACAATCGTATGGAAATCCTGGGAGCAGTACGTTAAATTCCAGAGCATGCGCTTTTTACACAGCCCTAAATATCTCACTTCCTGTTGCGTTGAGAAAATGACAGAGTACAAAAGTTGTTCAGCTCAATGAGTTCTATATGTGTACCGAGTTTCATATGTGTACGTTCAAGTATGTGTGCTATATGGCCCTCAAAATTCCAGGGGGCGCTGTAGAGTCCCCTTGCCACGCCCCGGTACCAGCCTCTGTGACGTCCTGATGGCCGCAGATTCCGACATGTGTGCAAATTTTCAAGAGTTTTTGAGCATGTTAAGACCCCCTTAAGTGCCCGGAAGGTTAACAAAAAAATAAAAAAATAAAAAAATAAGAATCCTTAGGAAAACAAGAGGGCCTTCGCCCATTCTGGGCTCGAGCCCTAATAAGAACCCTTAGAAGAACAATAGGGCCTTCGCCCTTTTGGGCTCGGGCCCTATTAAACGGAGCAATTCCAATAGGGTCCTCACACCATCGGTGCTCGGGCCCTAATAAAATAGTAAACAAAATAATAAAGTGTGGTAGTTCTATTATGATTTAAAATTATATTAAACCTAAAAATAAAATGATAGTATTTATTTTTATGCGGAATTTTCATCATTTTCAAACCTAAATAAGCAAGCTTTTATTTTGGCGGGTTGCCGGCAAGTATGTAATGCAAAAGGTGCGTCGAGTCGCGCACGCCTGTGGCCTTGAGTATGCGTGTTCCTGATTAAAGAACGTTCAGTGATGAGGGTCAGTAAATAAAATGTCACGTATTTGCACTGTGCTTTGAAAACGACAGCGAATGACCTATAATTACTGTATGCTTTCATTTTTAAAATAGAAATCCTAGGAAGTATTACAGTTTGTCGTTTTAAAATGGTACTTGTACATTAACAACGTATAGGTACGCAAATGCGCGCTCTTATTTACACAGCGCATTTTCTTATTTTGGTCGCGCATGCGGGCCACTTATGTGAACCCCTGCCTAAAACTCTTGACGGTAGTGTGTCAGAGGAAGGGATTCGAAATGCATCCATAAGCCCCTTGTCTTCCAAAACATTAACATGCTTTGAGTTCAGGTGGTATTTTACCGTAAATCCCCTAATACAAGCCCGGGCCTTTATTTTACTCAAGCGCATCGCGGTCCAGGCCTTTATTAGAAGTAGGCCAGAATTAGAGACAGGCCTCAATTTCTATTTGAGCAAAACAAACTACCAGTAGGATAAAAAAAGAGATTTTGTGTCTATTTGAACCTATAAAATACTAGGTGCATTTAATAATCGCTCCGCTCCAGGTCCGCTCTGGGTTCATAATTTCCCGCTCCACTCCTCGCTCACTGATATCAGAAACACCGCTCCGCGTCAAAAAAAAAAAATGTTTGAAATGCAACGGTCCTGTTCATAACACATATTAAAATAAAAAATACTAAAATAAAATAACAGGAGAGTTTGGAACACCAGTGTGCAAACTTTATTCCTACCACATACAATAACATTGTCAGCATTAAAAGAGTATAACTGCTTTATGCCGTGCAAAGTTTGTAATGAAAATAAAAATACATTTTCGTCAGTTATTTTACCTATGAATCCCTGCATTTCTTACAGATGTCTGTTTATTCAAAATCAGATACCATTAGATTTGTTTTTATGCATTATTGACAGAGCGATTGCATGTGAATAAGTGTTATACCTGTTTAAATCATGCTTTCACCTGAAAATATTCATTATCTAGGAACAAACTAATGCCTTGTGAACTATAATTTACCGCTCATCCATTGCCGTCATCATAGCCTTCACATTCTTTCTGATTTGAGTGATCCATCTCTATCAAGCTATCTAAACATGTTTAACATACGAATTCTTGCTTAATATGCAGATATATTGCGGACCGTTGGCATGAATTGTACTCATGATGGAGAGGTGGCGGAGCGCTCTTGGAGCGAGTGAAAACCACGACGCTCCGACTTTTCAAAAATCCTCTCCTCCCTCCATTCAAAATTACACAGCTCCACTCCGCGCTCCGCTCACATACTCTGCTGCCCAGACATACGTTGTTTCTAATAATAGCCCCGGCCACTATTAGAGACCGGCCATTATTTACCTCAGCTGACAGCGAGACCGGCCAATGTTGGAGACCCGGCCGCTAATGGAATACAGGCCAATATTAGAGGATTTACGGTAAACTAGAACTGCTTGGATGATAGGCAAATTCCTTGTCACAGAAAACGCAAATGACTTTGGTTTTATGAATGGCTCCACTAGCATCTCTTTTATACTAACAATTACCCTTCAGCAAGCCATGTAGTTCTTTGTCCTTTTTGTTTCGTTACTAGCTTGCTGCAGTTCTACAAAGTGTAACATTACAGGTCTATAGGGGGAGGGGCGCGTTAATTGCGTTAAAAATATTAAC
>NC_133367.1:37027095-37062195 GCF_049309525.1 Garra rufa | reverse complement strand
CGGTCCCCTCAAATCAGAGGCTCCTGGGGCACATGTCAGCTCTAGCCGCTTGCCGTTAAGCTGTTTCATGTGAGACCGCTGCAGCACGATCGAGTCCTATGATGGGCATGGCATCTCGGCTCTCTCCGGACTGGCGTTTTCCCGCAGTATTGCCGACAAGTCAGCCCGTGGCTTACCACGGGTTGGGTTGCCATGTACAACAGAGGCTTACAGCTCCTCCCATCTGCTCCCATGGAGTCCAACGTGGCAGATTTTGCTACTTGCCATTCATTTAAAGCAGGGAAACTCAACCGTGCAGCCCCCCGGTTCCCACGGCAGTCCACCCACCTGCAGAATGGCGACTCCACCCCGTGACGCAGCTAGTTGGAGTTATATCGGCAGGCCCAGCCACATCCGCTCGCCCTCCCGATTCCTCCCATTGCCAGAGTAACTCTGGCACATAGCTGACCTCCGGGGCCCAAGTACGCCCTTCCCCAGTGAGCCTCCTTGCGCAGACTCTGTGCGAGTCCAGGGAGGACGAGGAGTAAGTCTGGAGGTTGCGCTGCAAGGACGGCCCACCCGGACTTAGGTCTTAGTAACCTTCCCCTCGCGGCAGTCCCTCCCTGTAAGGGCACGGCTTGACACCATAGATCTCTCCGGCCTTCCACAGGCCGTGATACAAACTATCACTCGGTACTGGGCTCCCTTGGCAAAGGCTGGCTCACGCACTGAGATGAGGTCTATCGCTGGCATTCCTCTCGCTGAGAGGCACAGAGATACACGATTGCAGTAGTGCTTCCTTTCCTGCAGGAGAGTTGGAGCGCAGGCTGTCCCCTCGACTCTCGGAATATATGCCGCCGCTTAGCCGCATATCACATGCAGTAGATGAAGCAAAATAGGTAAGCACCCACTGGTCGTGAGGTCCCTCAGAGGTGCCAGACCGCGCCTCATACCCTCTTGGGACCCCCCCGTCGCCCTTCGGGGCCGCGGGGCGCTTCATTTGAGCCCCTGGCCTCAGTCGAGCTAGAATTCCTGTCATTTAGACAGCGCTCCTGATTGCCCTGGCTTCCATCAAGAGGGTAAGGAGACCTACAAACTTCTCTGTAGGGAAGCTTCCCCGTCGCCTTCTCAGGCCGCGGGGCGCTCCCTTGGAGCCTCGGGCCTCAGTCGAGCGAGAAAAACGCTCCTGACTGCCCTGGCTCCCATTGAACGAGCAAAGGTTCCCCAGAGGTGCTCAGTGGGCCTCAGTCGAGTCCTGTCATTAAGACAGCGCTCCTGACTGCCCTGGCTCCTATTAAGAGGGTTGGAGACCTACAAGCTTTCCTTGCCAGCAAAGTGTGTCAAGAAGTTCGGGCCCGGCGACTCTCACGTTACTACCTGAGACCCCGGCCCGGCTATTGTGCCCAAGGTTCCCCACCACGCTTTTCCGCGGTCAGGTGGTGAACCTGCAAGCTCTGCCCTGGAGGAGGCAGACCCAGCCTTGCGATGTTGTGTCTATGTGAAAATGAATTCGCTCGGCACTTCAGACGCACCTAGCAGCTTATCTGCTTGGGGTTCAGCAGAAAGGGAATGCTGTCCCCAAACTGAGGTGGCTCATTGGGTGGTAGATGCCTCTCCCTCTCTTATCTATATCTGGGAGAGCCATGCCCCTTAGGTGTTCATGCCCACTCCATTAAGAGTGCTGCTTCATCCTATGCGTTGGCTCATGGCGCCTCACTAGCAGATATCTATAGAGCTGCGGGCTGGGCGACACCTAATACCTTCGCTAGGTTCTTCAACCTCCGCGCAGAGGCCGTTCCTCCCGTGTCTTAACATAAGACTTCAGGCGAGCGGGGGGACGGCTGGTGTCGGCTTGCTGCACCATTCCCACGTGGATCCGTGCGCTATCTCCCAGAATGTTCCCTCCGGCGAACCTGGGTCCTCCATGCCCCGCAGTCAGGGCTAGATGCGGAGTAGTCCTTGGCTGTGATCCTGCCTGGGTCTCCTTCGCCCCGCAGGTTGTGGCTATACTTTTCAATATTTTCCAGCGGAGGAGACCGCTGTTTCCCTCGTGTATCCCTAAGAAATCTTATGGATATATTGAATTATTCTCATTTCCACATGCACAAATTGCATGTGCTCCGCCCCCCCAACCCATGCTTCAGTACATCTGGCATCCCTGCAGGCCCCCTTATAAAAAGGGGGCCTCGGGGCGTTGGGAAGGTTACGTTCAATGACCGCCTGCGGACACGTCTGGGAAGACCTGCCGGCACGTGGCGTTGTGCGTAACGCGGCGTCAGGGTCGTGGCCTTTTCCATGGGTCTAGCTCCCAATGTAACGTCGAAGTGATTCGACTGAAGGGGTAACGTCTAGGTTACGAAGGTAACCCTCGTTCCCCGAAGGAGGGAACGGAGACGTTACATTCCCCTGCCACGCCCCTGGCGTCGCGCTGACGCTGGGCTCTCCCGGCTCTTCAGCAAAAGCCTGACTGAGTGGTGCGCGCAGCCATCTTATATACCCGTATGTACGGGGGCGTGGCCGGCGCGCACGTCCACTCGCCAATTTTCAATTGGCCTTTTTAATAAGGCTCAGAGGTGATCGGTCTCTCAAGCGAGATCCCAATGTAACGTCTCCGTTCCCTCCTTCGGGGAACGAGGGTTACCTTCGTAACCTAGACGTTATATACTCTTGTGTCCATCTCCTCCAGAACACATTCGCCAAGTACTGCACTTGTCTCCACCGGCGTCTGGTGTATGAGTCTGATTTATAAAACTCACCAGGAGATAGGACAGGCTGAGAATTATACAAGAGAATGTGATTAGGGGTAAGAACCTCCAGGTCAAGAGGGTCAGAAGCAGCAGTGGTGATTGGGTGGTTGTTAAGAATTGCCTCGACTTCACAGAACAATGTCTGGAGACCTTCATCATCTACAACTTGCTGGTGTAAAAGAGAATTCAAAATCCATCTTACGGACCTGATAAGTCTTTCCCACACGCCACCATGGTGAGATCCTCCTGGTGGGTTGAAACTCCAGTCAAGTCCCCTTTGGAGCATGGCATTTTGGATCTTACCACTGTTCAAATTGGAGAAAGCCTTTTTGAGTTCTCTATAAGCACCAACTAGATTAGTTCCGTTGTCTGACCAGATGTGTTTAACCTGTCCTCTCCTACATACAAATCTTCTTAAGGCATGAATACAGGAGTCAGTGTCGAGGGAGCTAGCCATTTCTAGATGAACCGCCCTACAAGACAAGCATGTAAAAAGTACACCATATCTTTTGACAAAATTCTTTCCTCTTTTTGTTTCTATTGGACCGAAATAGTCCATTCCAACATTTGTGAATGGTGGTAGATCAGGCAGGGTTCTTTCTAGGGGCAAATTAGCCATTTTTTGTTCCTCTGTTTTACCTTTCAAGCATCTGCATGTCACACATTTAGAGATAATTTTTCTTGCTGCAGCGTTGCCACTGATAATCCAATATTTCCTACGCAACTGAGCAAGCATATAATTTCGTCCACAATGTCCATATTTTTCATGAATGTGGCGAAGCAACAGATTGGAAATGTGAGATTCTTTCGGAAGAATAATTGGATGCTTAATACTCTCAGACAGTGCCGAATTTGACAGTCGTCCTCCTACTCTTATTAACCCATCTTGCAACAATGGGTCTAGCTTGTAGATGGTACTTTTTTTTTTGCACATTGTTTGGAGGAGTTGTTAACTTTGCAATCTCACTTGGGAAAGCCTGCCTTTGAGTAAAAGATACAACAGCCTTTTCTGCTCTTCCAAGATCATTTGTGGATAAGCATTGACCACTAAGTGTAGTTTTGAGAACATACAGCTGGGACGTCATTTTATGATGGTGAGCACGAGTGCGGATATTAGCCTCAAGTTCCTTCCTTTTAACAGCAAGCATTAAGAGGATGTCTCCAAATTTTTTATACCAGGCAACTGCTTTTAATAACTTAGTCCAGTCTGAGAAATAAGATAGAAGTTGATCAGTAGGACTCTGTTCATTTTGAGTTACAACGTTGCACACGACAATACAATTCTTGACCTCTGGATCATCTTGTGTAAGGGACTCTTGCTCATACCCTGCCATCGGCCAGCTGTTTTCTGGTTCCCAAAGGAATTCAGGTCCACATATCCACCTTTTACTTTCCAGAAACACTGGTACACTCACCCCTTTAGATGCATCATCCACCGGATTGTTCCTACTAGTTACATACCTCCATTGTTGTGTGCTGGTGTTATCTCTTATGTATGCTACTCTATTAGCAATGTAAGTGTGAAATCTTGCCTTGTCATTGGCTATGTATTTTAACTAGGGGTGGGCATAGATTAATTTTTTTAATCTAGATTAATCTAGATTAAATCTTGGAATTAATCTAGATTAATCTAGATTAAAATGGCTAATTTGAATTCTGCTGAAGGCATTCAGAATATGATTGCTACCCAAATAATGACTTAAAGTAAGTCTTTGAGAATGGATCAAAAAGCTCATAAAGCTGTTCTATGATAATTTGTTGATGAAAATAAATTATGTTCAATAAGATGTACTTGTGTTTACTAACTAACTAACAATGAATTTTTTTTTCTACCTATTAGATTGTGTTGGTTACATGTTACACCGTACTTTTATTTTGACAGGTTGCCGTGAAGTTTCTGTGTCATACAGTATGATATGATGCTAGTTTTCTCAAATGAAACGGTAAAAGTGACACTCACAGCAGTTTTGGAGATTGAGTTTATCTGTTCATGTGAGATGCAAATGCCAAAAATTACCGGGAGCGTCACGTGTGTTTCAGTATGCGTGTAGTAAAAGCGCATCTCAACCATTCATAGTATGAATTTCATGCATACAGCTAGGCAAGCGGAACATATCGGATTCATATTAAAACGGTCTTTTTGCATTTCAGTTTTCACATACACTAGTCCATATCGCGATTTGAATTAAGTGACAGACCAACGTTTGATTTATGAATCCAAAAAACGACGAATTTACGTGGCATTTCGCTATAGTAGATTCGGTTTTTATGAATGGAGGACGACGCGACCCCGTCTGTGTTTTGGCGGAGGAGACGTAAACGCGCGTCTTTGGTATACATCCGCGTTAAACTATCAAGGTGAAAGTCATCATAGCTTGCGTAGTTTAGACCCAGCTCCCAACCCAAATTTGAGAATAGATTAACGGCGATATTTTTTTTATCGCACGATAAGAGTCTCACGTTAACGCAGCACGTTAACGCCGATAACGGCCCACCACTAATTTTAACACTGCCTGACTGTCTGTCCAAAACAAGGAGTCCTTCATGATGAATTGCAGTTCTGACCTGAGCATCTTGTCTACTTTGACAGAAACCACAGCCGCTGCCAATTCAAGCCGTGGAATAGTCATCTGCTTTAAAGGAGCAACCCTTGCTTTTCCAATCATAAAAGATACATGAATGTTACCTTGCTCATTGGTCATTCTGATGTAACTTACAGTTCCATATCCAAGTTCGCTGGCGTCAGCAAAATGATGTAATTGGAGGGACTGTGGCTTTCCGAATTCATTGGTTTTTTGACAACGTGGTATACTGAAGGCTGTTAGCTTAGGAAGGTCATGAATCCAACTTAGCCATTGGTTAGACTGAGAAGACGGTATTTGCTCGTCCCATCCATACCCTTCTTTACACAGCTGCTGTAACAATTGTTAAACTGGAAGAGTGAGGGGTGCCAAAATGCCAAGAGGATCGAACACAGAACTCACCATAGAAAGAATTCCTCTACGAGTGTGTGGCTTCTCTGCGACTATGATGTTAAATCTAAAAGTGTCATCTTCTACATTCCATTGAAGTCCTAATGCATGTTCAGTTGGCAATTTGTCATTGTCTAAGTCCAAGGATTTGATGTCTTTCCCTCTTTGTTCCTCTTTGATGGAAGACAGGACAGTTTTATTGTTGCTCACCCATTTGGTGAGTTGAAATCCTCCCATGTTGCATAAATCCACCAGATCTGATCTCAGTTGCACTGCTTCCTGTACTGTGGGGACAGACACTAGACAATCGTCAACATAAAAATTATGAATCACTGTATCAGTTACCTGTGGTCTCATGTGACTATTGTCTTTCGCAGTTCTTTGCAAAGCGAAGCTTGCACAGCTGGGTGAAGAGGCGGCACCAAAAAGGTGCACCAGCATGCGATGGTCTTTTGGATTTTGCTTAATGTCCCCTTCTGGCCACCACAAGAAGCGCAGAAAATTAACATCTGATCTTGGGACCCTTACTTGGTAATACATAGATGTTATATCTGCCATCATTGCAATGGGTTCTTTCCGAAATCTAAGCAGGACTCCAACCAATGAGTTGGTGAGATCAGGCCCTTGCAAAAGTTCTGTGTTTAAGGACACACCTTGATAGGATGCACTACAATCAAACACCACTCTGAGTTTTTTCTTTTTGGGGTGGTAAACAGCATGATGAGGAATATACCAGGTTTTTCCTTCCATTTGGTCTGCCTCTTCCTGTGGGACCATCTCAGCATATCCCTTGGCCATCATGTCACTGAGAAAAGAAGTGTACTCACTATGGAGAGATTAATTTCTCTTGAACTTACGTTTCAGACTCAGAAGACGTTGCACGGCCATATGACGATTGTTGGGTATCGTCACATCATTTTTTCTAAAGAGTAATCTGAGTGTGTAGTGCCCATTCAATAGTGATACTGACTCATTTGCAATTTTCAGAAACAGTTTGTCTTCAAATGACATTTCACGTTTTTCTTCTGAGGCCTTTTCATTAATATCATGGTTGTATTGACTAATCAGTAATTTTTCCAGAGTTTCTACAGAGATTCTATTTGTGGTAGCATATTGACAATCATTGCTTGCACTTAAATTCTCTCCTCTTAAGGGTCCATTGACTACCCATCCAACCAAGGTCTTCACTGCATATGGGCCTTCACCTTGACTATTTATGATTTCCCAGGGTTCTATTATCTTTGAGGCATTGGTTCCTATTAGCAGCTCAATGTTGCTATCAATCTCAGGGATATCAACCTTTTGCAGGTATGGCCATCTAGCAAGATCCTTCTTTGTGGGTATGTTTTCTCTAGTAACTGGCATCTCTTTTCGTGTGAACACATCAGGCAATTGTATAAAATTGTTTTTATCCAAACCAGAAATTTCTAATCCTGTGATTACATAAGTTGGCATGGACTTCTCATGACTCATTGTCTTCAACAGGATATTAGTTCGTTTACCCTTCATATTTAGCAGAGACATCAGACGTTCGGTACAAAAGGTAGCAGAACTTCCAGGGTCAATGAAAGCATAGACTGGTATGATCTTGTCACCTTTACAGGCTTTGACTATTACTGGCACCACTGAGAGGACATTGTCCTGTGTACCGGCCCCAATATGCCCACATGCTGGCTGCATAACAGTTGGGGAGTTCACTGTTCCTGCTGTGTCACTTTTCCTTTCTTCTTTTATCTTTTGTTTTGTTTGCTCAATGTGGAGGGCACTTGGGTGCTGTTTGGAACACAATATACAGGTAAGTCTCTGGTTACAGCATTTGCTAATATGACCTTGATGCAGGCAACCAAAACAGATTCCCTTTCCTTTGAGGAAGTCAATCTTATCCCTGTGTTTCTTTTTGTCAAACAACTTGCAGTGCTCCAACATGTGATTACTGCTTCCACACAGAGGACATGAGGCTTGTAAGTGGTTACCTTTAGAAGACTGCTGAGTGAGCTGTGAGGAGGTAGTGGATACAATAGTTGCAAAGGTACTTCCACCAGACTTCGACTTGACTTTAGTGGGCAGCTTGTCTTTAGCTCTGCTCACAGGCTTATCCTGAATATCCCCAAATACTGGATCTGAAGCCATCTGTACTTGCTTTTCAACAAATAGGACAAGATCTTTAAATTGAGGCCTATTGGTCTGGTTCTCTCGAAATTCCCACACATATGATCTCCATCTTTCTCTCAGTTTGTAGGGAAGTTTCATGACAAGGATTTTCAAGTTGGATGACAAGTTAATTTCATGTGAGTATTTCATGTCCTGCATGGCATTACAACAGCTCCTCAAAAATATGGCAAAAGCTTGTAAAGATTTAACATCCTCATATTTAACTACAGGCCATTCCAAAGCTTTCTTCATGTAAGCAGAACACATAGTGAACTCATCTCCGAAATGCTTTTGTAGCAAATATCTTGCAGTTTTATACCCTTTATCTGGCGTCATGTGAAGACAACTCCTGACCAGATCTCTGGGGAAGCCACAAGTGTACTGATCAAGAAAATACAACCGATCAGCACTGCTGTCTGTTTTTAGCTCAATGCCATACTCAAAAGCTCTTATGAATGGTCTGTACTTCAGAATATTACCATGAAAAATTGGGATATCTCTCTGAGGGAGACTGGTGAGCTGATGTTGTTTCACTAAAAGAGATGTTATGTCGTTTTGGCGTTGAAGGATGCTAACCAAACTGCCATGATCTGTATCAGAACTTGTACTCTTATTGCTGGACTGGGAGCACTGATCAGAAGATTTTTCAGATACACATGATATCTTGGATGACTCTGTCTGAGCATGCACATTAAGTGGACTAGTGGCTTGAACAGCTTCAGTTTTCTTACTTTGGCCATTTGATTGCAGATGCACAGGATATGGATGAACACCATCCTTGGGACGAACGCTTGGGGTTTGTACCACAGAAAGGGCTTTAGAGACCTTGTCTAATGAAAGGAATTCACACTCTGAAGCATAACTCTTTGACATTTCAGCAAGATAGGCATTTAAGTCATCTTGACCATAACTTGACAAACGAGGCTTGGCTGTTGCTCCTGTTGATTCACCTGGCTTACCAGCTGACATCAAAACTGCAAGTTTGGCTGATGAGGCTTCAAGCTGTGCTTTCAGCTCCAAAACTTCACGTTTTTTCTTTAATGTTTGTCGCTCTCTATCCAACTCAGCTTCTCTATCCTCCAATTGATGTTTTTCTTTGAGTGCAGCCACTTTTGCTAGAATGGCCGCTCTTTCCCCCTCCACCTTTAGACTTGCAGATGCAACTGAAAAGGACCTTGCTCTGGATTCACAAATGGAGACTTGAGATATGCTGTCTTTAGGGGCCACTTCAAATTCCTGAGGTTCAACAGCTTGAGATACTCCAGATAACCATTTAGAAACAGAAGAGTGAAAAGTGTTAAAGTCAGCCATTTTGGGTTTAAACCATTCAGCCTAATCTTGAATAGCTGCCTCTTCTGATAACAGTTCTTGATAAGTTTCATGTAGAGATTTAAAATCATCCAGTAGATGCACAAATTTGCTCAAATTTGCTTTCACTTCTTGCACACATGTAGCATCTTCCATAAGTTCAATCAATTAAGCTTCTAGCGTTAGTTCTGGCGGGTCACGTGAGTCAAGCTCGCATCAGCTGACTCTCAGCTGATCACATCTACCTATAGGAATGCTAATCCTATCACAGCATTTTATATAAGGCTGCATTTAGTATTCAGTAGCTTTTTCGCTTGCTCAGGAGCAACACCCTCCTCCATCCCCAACTCCTCCTTTTGCGACAGTCAGGACCTGGTTTACTGATTCCACTGAATCAGTCTCCTTTTATCTCAATCTATGTGTTACACTTAAAATATCATTAAGTACATTGATGATATCTGCTTGTTCTGTTCTGTTTACCCTGGGGGGTTATTTTTGCTGCTCTCCCTGCTCATTCACGACATGCTGCATGAATGGGCAGGGAGTTGTGCCAGAACAGAACTACCCCGCCAAATCAAAAATTGTATGCTAAAGTCTATCATTTTGACGATAGTGGTCATGACAGAATTATGTTTTTTCTTTTGGTTAAATGGGCAAGCTTTCCTTTTCTTGCATTTCTCAACTTAGATATGTGGCCATTTACATCTAGATCCACAACAGTGCTTGAGAGGTCACACTTGACTTTCTCTTCACTATCATCATCACATTCTTTAGTAGTATCATCCATATTTGCTTTTTAGATCAGCACAGGGAATCACGATCAACACAATAAAGCTGATGTGAAGATCCTCCAATTATGTCAATGTCAATGTCAATGTCAATTTTATTTATATAGCACATTTATAAGGGCATAACCCACCAAAGTGCTTTACATTAAACTACATAAAATAGGACTAAGCTAATCCAATACATAAAAGAAAACCACACAGTACATACACATACAGTAGTACAACATAAATCCAATGCTGCCAATGCTCAGGCAAAAGCCAAAGTAAATAAATGTGTCTTGAGGAGAGATTTGAATATTGCGAGGCCATTTGCTGATCGCACAGCTAGCGGCAGAGTATTCCACAGAGTGGGAGCTACGACTGAGAAGGCCCGGTCACCTCTAGTTTTTAATAGAGAACGGGGGACATCCAGAACCATTTGGTTAGCAGACCTAAGAGCTCTGGGGGGCCGATGCAATACCAAGAGGTCTGATAAATAACCCGGCGCCAACCCATGCAAACACTTAAAAACGAATAAAAGAATCTTAAAATCAATTCTATACTTCACCGGTAACCAGTGAAGCGAGGAAAGCACCGGCGTAATGTGCTCGCGCTTTTTAGTCCCGGTGAGAAGGCGAGCCGCTGCATTTTGGACCAGCTGCAAACGATGGAGCTCTGACTGTCCAATTCCAATGTACAAAGAGTTACAGTAGTCTAAGCGAGAGGTTATGAACGCATGGATGACTTTTTCTAAGTCACTCTGACTAAGGTATGGCTTGACCTTAGCAATGAGCCTTAGTTGATAGAAACTAGACTTGACCACTGAGCTCACCTGCTTATCTAATTTAAAGGCACCATCTACAATAAACCCAAGATTCCTAGCATGAGTTTGTATGTAGGGTGCTAGAGGGCTAAGAGAGCTGGCAAGGACCTGGACCAAATCAGGGCGACCAAACAGGACAACCTCAGTTTTGTTTTCATTTAATTTCAGAAAGTTTAGGTCCATCCATATCTTTATATCACTCATGCAGCTTAGCAACGCTTGGAGGGAATCTTTGGCAGAAACCCTAAGTGGCAAATAAACCTGCACATCATCTGCAAAACAATGGAAGGGGATATTGTGCTTCCTAAGTATCGACCCCAGGGGTAGCATGTACAGAGAGAACAACAGCGGACCCAGAACCGACCCTTGAGGCACCCCACAGCTCAGACGGGCCACCGAAGAAGAAAACTGCCCCATCTGAACCGAGAACGATCTATCCGTAAGATAAGATTCAAACCACTTTAGGGCAGTGCCTTTTATGCCAACATGTTTCTCTAAGCGAGCCAACAGAATTTTATGGTCTACTGTGTCAAAGGCCGCTGTAAGGTCGAGGAGAATTAAAATAGCACAATTACCAGAGTCGAGAGTTAACAGGAGGTCATTAAAAACTTTTAAAAGAGCAGTTTCAGTGCTGTGGAGAGGCCTAAAACCAGACTGCAACACTTCACAGACATTTGCTGTTTTTAAAAATTCTTGGATTTGTGTAAGAACAACTTTCTCTAAAACCTTTGAGATAAAAGGGAGTTTGGAAATTGGCCTAAAATTAGTTAACACTGAGGGGTCTAGGCCTTTCTTTTTTAAAAAAGGCTGCACCATGGCATGTTTAAAGGAGGATGGAACACATCCAGAGCTCAAGCACAGATTTATAAATTGTAAAATAAAAAACTCAACTGTACAGAAGACCTCTTTAAACAAACGGGATGGAATGCTGTCAGATTGGCAGGTAGCAGGACGTAAGTGTTCAACTACCTCAGTGAGTTGAGGTAGTGAAACAGGCTCAAAGTTGTCAAAGACAGCAGAGCTGGGAGAAAGAGTTGAGGGGTCCTTGACAGACTGAGGAAACGGGTTCCTGATTGCAGAGATCTTATCAATAAAAAATAACTTGAAAGCCTCGCACAGAGTAGGGGAGGGCTCTATACAGGCAGCATCGCACGGATTTACCAGAGAATCAAACACATTAAAAAGAACCTGAGGCTTATGAACATTTGCAGAAACAAGTGATGAGAAATATTCTGTTTTTGCAGTTTTAACAGCATGCTGGTATGAAACAAGACAGTCTTGAAGCAGATCCCACGAAATTATAAGTTTGTCCTTTTTCCATCTCCTTTCCGCGTCTGAGCGCACGAGTCGACTCGTTCAGCCAGGGCTCTTTCTGTGGCCTTACAGGCTTAAGAGTCATTGGCGCGATTGAATCTAAAATCTCAGAGCAGAGTGAATCAAACATCATCATACAATCATCCACACTGTGGCTGCTAAGATCAAGGGGATATAAAAAGGAATTTTTAAAGGCAGCAGTAAACAGCTGGGGAGTTGAAGGGTTAAAATCACGTAGACAACGAACGGGAGCAGTATTCATAGGAGGCACAGAGAAGGAAAATAAAACAGGTAGATGGTCAGATAAGAGTGAATGTCCAATTTCAGTTATTTGTACATCCAGTCCATATGACAACACAAGATCCAGCGTATGGCCTTTCTCATGCGTCGGCTCCAAAACGGACTGCATGAGATTAAAGGAATCAATGACTCTCAGAAAGTCTCTGACCAGAGGTCTGCTCTCACAGCAGACATGCACATTAAAATCACCAACGATTAAAAAATTATCATATTTAAGAGTGACACCCGACACAAAATCCGCAAAGTCCCGAATAAAGTCTTTGTTAATTTTTGGTGGCCGATAGACCACCGCACAGAGAACAGTCACAGGGAGCTTTACCTCGAAGAGTTGCAGCTCAAAGCTGGTGAAACTGCCTGCCGGAGATTGTTTGCAGTGGAATGAGGATTTAAATATTGAAGCCAGTCCTCCTCCTTTGCCAGTGGTGCGTGGAGAATTAAAATAATGGCATCCAGCGGGGAGCAGCTCCGAAAAAGGTGCCAGTTCTCCTTCACGCAACCAAGTTTCCGTCAGGAACATAAAGTCCAATTTACGTGAGGTAAAAAAGTCGTTCAGGAGAAAAGTTTTATTGGTAACGGACCTGACATTCAGCAGCGCCAGATTTAAATTAAGAGTGTTAGCCGAGGATGAGGCAAGCTTCAATGAGCGGAGATTCTGATGATCCACACCACGTCTACCTGTTCGTGACCACCGGCTGGCAGACGCCAGCAACAGCTGAGCGGGGTCTGCCGAACAGCTGGCGCCTTTGTTGCTGTCAACCTCCGGGAACACTGGTCGGATCCATCGAGCCTTAATCAACTTCGAATACAAGGCAGGATCGTCCAGCGAATGCAGATCACCAGGCTTGCGAGCAGATCTCAGGAGAGCCTCGATCCTCACCCGGACACCTCCGCGTTTCCTCCGTCTTTTTCGGCGTTTCTTGCGGGTGACATATACAGAGGGACGCCTCAGAAAGACCGGTATTTCCTCACGGAATGGAGGAAAGCTATTCACCGGTTCGGTTTTAAGTTGATTGAAGTAGCATCCAATCTTAAGCAGAGTTTGACGATCATAGGTGAGAAGCGAAAGCACCTCTTGACAGCACAGGTAAAACAGTAAACACACAGAAAACACAGAGCAGAGCGACAGACGGTCAGCAGCTAAACACCCTAGCGCCATCTTTCATTATCTACTCTACCTATAGTAGATTTACAACTTGCATGGATTTACAATCTACTCATCCATTAGCAGATTTCCTCTTCTAGAATTTCAGTGGCTCAGTTTATGAAATGCATGAAGCCCTACATACCATGCAGTCCAAACAAACAGT
Source organism: Garra rufa (assembly GCF_049309525.1). Taxonomy (NCBI): domain Eukaryota; kingdom Metazoa; phylum Chordata; class Actinopteri; order Cypriniformes; family Cyprinidae; genus Garra; species Garra rufa. Next base: position 37,048,527 of record NC_133367.1, on the reverse strand, counting down.
CCATGCCATGTGCTTGCTGATATCCATCTTCTTCAATTGCAAATGCAGTTCCTTGTGATCTTCAGCTTGTAGAAAGGAGTCTTTGACTTGTGTAGTGGCTTAGCATCCACTCTGGTGGCTAGACAAAAAAAAAAGACTTGACGCTTACAACAAATCCATTGTCCACGTAGCTGATTTGTCCAAACTTGAGGTAATGTTTATTAGATGAAAAACATAAATGAAAATGAAAAACAAAATCTCAATAAAGTAAAGGATTACAAAGATATAAAGGGGATTGGAAACAGAATCAACATGTGGAGTCAGACCGCAAGGTCAAAGACTGTCACTTCCTGTTTAGCCACACCCTCAGGTGACATCATAGGTCCTTTATCTCAGAGGCCTTGCATCTCCACCTGAGCCACTAGATGGGATCAACTCAAATAACACATAGAAAATTAAACAATTATCTTCAAAATGAAACACACAGCGTTTTAGCTCCTACATCATCCTTCATCTGTTGCTCTGCTGTAAATAAAATACCATTGATCTTCACTTACCTCATTTGTCCGTCTGCTTCCCTAACACATTGGACATAATCAAAATATTAGAGACATTTATTAGGAATACCATTTTCTTAACAATTAAGATGCTGCATGTGTTTATCCAGTCTAATCGAAGTGTGCGTCTCTCCCCCGACTTTCCCAACAAAAATCCCACCCCCTCTCAGAAAATACATAAAGCTGACATTACTGAGCTATATGCGTTTAGAAGTAGCCTATTAAAATGGTACAATGGCATTGCTCAATTCAACTTGTTGGGAAATCGGGCATTTTGTCCCGCGTCAGCATTTATTCAACAGTTAATAACACTCAACATTCAAAAGGTATATAATAAAGTGTAGGTCTATGTATTTCATAGAAAATTGTGTCTAGTACTATATAAATTTCAAAGGTTTAATTGGCATCTTTATTTCAAACGACCCGACCGACCGCGACCCGAATATCATTAAAAATATTTTTGGATGACTCGTAACCACAGACACCCGCTCATTTTGGATCAACCCGTGCATCACTGCTAGCAACCACCCATACAATTGCATAGTAACATGCTAATAATCCATAGAAACTGCATTAAGCACTTTAACAATTGTATTGAAACGTGCTTTAAAAAAACATGCAGAACAACCCAGGAACTGCACAGCAAAACCCAGGCAACCACCCAGAAAATTCCTAACAACATGGTAAACAAAAGAAATTGGCCTCAACATTTAAGTGGATTTGGTAAATGGCATCACCATCTTTGGATCTTTCACTCTTAATCCAGTTAAAATTTAGAAAGTCACCTTCTGTTGCAACATACGAATGTGGATTTATTTTTTGGGATGTTTTCGGGACAAAAATAACACACACACAATCCAAAGCATGTCTAGAGTATTTTTCATCCCACATTGTTGTTTCCTTAAAGCAAACAAAGTTTGTTTTTCTTGTTTGTGTGAAAGTTCAGAGTGATTTCTGGAGGCTGAACATGCCTGTGTTTAACATTCAGGGTAATTAGATCCTAATGCATCCGATGTCAGCACAAACATGTTCCCCTGTTTGGATCATGGTAACAGCACGCATACTCAACATGTCGAGGGTTGCTGAGCAGGTTTGTATGTAAAGGTCCACTGAGACATGGGACAATTGGATAATGGGTTTTATTTTAATGTACACACACTAAAAGGGCCCGGCTCTTATGCTTTTACAAGTGTGTGGAAGTTCAGACAGTGCGTCTGCATGTGTCAGCACCATTATGTGTGTGTAATTCTCTCACGACGTGCATCATGCTTTCGTCGCTGTTGCTGGGACAGTGTCAACCCATTAGTGCATTCTCCTCCGTCCAGCTTGAGGAATTTTCCCAGCATGCATCTGGGGATGATGGGACCTCAGCAGGTGGCTCTCATACCAGTAAACTTATCTCAATGACTAGAGAGTGAGACAGAGAATGATTTGCTGAAAAAGACTAAATGCATTTGCTACTGTGTGATGTTAGTTATGTATCTATTGCAGAAAAAAAAATTCCAGGTGTCCTTGAAATAAACCGCCACTGAAACCAATTACTGCTTTACTACTGTACTTTACCTCTCTCTCTTTTTTGATGATAATAATAATAATAATAATAAATATTGTTATTATGAATATATTATTTTGCCTCATATACATATACTCATATTTTTACTTTGTTTATTTTTGTATTGTGTTGCTTTGTTTTTGTGTTGTTTGCATTGTGTTGTATTTTCAGTTTTCCTTAGTTTATTTTACTTTTATTTTCCTTTGTTTATTGTATTTTGCTTTTATTTTTTGTTTATATTGTTTTATTATTAATATATTTTTTTTGCGTTTTTCATTTTTTATTTTCTTTGTATTGTTTTTGTTTTGTTTGTATTGTTGTGCTTTTTGTTTTTGTTTTATTTTATTTTAGGGTTTTTTGTTTATATGGTTTTATTTTTTGTATTGCTTTGCTTATTTTTTTATTTTGTTTGTTTTGTTTTTGCTCTGTTTAGATTTTTGTTTTAATTGTATTTTGTTTTACTTTTTTGTTTTGTTTATACTGTTTTTTGTTTTGTTTTGCTTTTTCATTTTGTTTGTATTGTTTTGTTTTTGCTGTTTCAGTTTTGTTTTGTTTGCATAGTTTTTTCAGTTTTTGCGGTTTTGTTTTTGTTTTGATTTTGTATTTAGTTTTAGCCTTTTTGGCTTGTCCTCTAGAGGGCGCTATAGGGGAACGCCGCAGCGTGACTCGTGTCTGAAGAATACATAGAAAAACTACATTGCTGCGTCCCAGTTCGCATACTATCCGTCCTAAATAGTATTCGAAAATAAAATTAGTATGTCCCAGATCGTAGTATGTTTAAAAAAGTATTCCAAAGATTCCCGGATGGTCTACTACTTAACTTCGGAATTCGAAGTGCGGATCAATTTCGTGGTCTTCTAGAAGAAACAGATGCTTTTATGATTGTAGTACGTTTTTAGGCTATAACCCAGTTTAATCCTTAAAGATGCTATTTTTTTATTACGAAAACCTAAAATCGTAACCACTTGAATATGTTCTTAATTTATTTATGTGCAAAATTGTTTATCCACACGCAAAACTGGCTTAAATCTCCTTTGTTTTCCTCTTTTTATTGTTGGATTTCTCTCGTTTCATCCCCAAGGATTATAAAAAACAAAAAACGACACATGCAATTTTAATGCATTATGATTATATGAATATTACGATAATTTAAAGATATTTAATCTTTTTTTCACGTGTAGAGAATCACATGTACGCAAACCCTTTATAGTTTTTCTGTCATTATGATTGTTCACTGATAAAATATCTATCTTTTCCTGCGGTTGTATGTACTTATAAGTTCTGCAGTAATAATAAAAATAAAATAAAGGCGACAGGTGCACAGAACACCCAATGGCATCACGACAACCATACTTAGTATGTTTCCCTCCTTGTTTTCAGTGTTTGCAATATCCACACAAAGGAGATGTCAATCAGCTGCTGGAAGATCACATCTTTGGAGAAGACTGTTGATTTTACACTCGAAAAATTGAAGTATTACTTAGAAATTAAGATTACCTCAGAATGCATTGCTAGACAACACCAACACTTATGAACAATAATAATGATAAATGCTAACACTAATTAATTATATTTTTAGTCAAATGAGCTACATGTATTTTTTTATTTGCCATATGCATGACATATTCATGACTATGCAGTCAATGTGAATACATCTCAATTCTCAATCAAGTAATGAATTAATGCTATATTTTATTAACTGACAACAAGAAACATGAATAAATTCGTAAAAGAATAAATAAAAGTAACCTTGATGTTAAATAAATACAAGTCAAAGATACATAAAACAAAGCTTTATTCAAAGTAATTTATCTGACAAACTGTTCACAGCCTGTAAATAACTACTGCCATCAACACTGCTGTGCCAAGTCTGCAGCTTTATTCTGATGAAGCAGCTGGCGACCGTGTCCACCTTCACCCGTCTCTGCCGTCCATTACATCCCTGTCCCTGTAACATCCAGAAAACGTTCAAGTCACCTCTGTGATTCATGTGCTTAATACTGCATTTAAACTCGCATTTTATCCAACACAAATGCTCCTCAATTTATCAAAAATATGAATGGACAAATAAAATAGATCAGTTATGTTTAGTTACTTTATGTACATGCATTTATTTACATTCCATTCATATAAAGTAAACGGTGTTGACAACAGTGAATTCTACTGTAACAGCGCACATCACTCAGATGTCTATGGGCTCATCTGCCTTTCTTTTCGAACTTTTTCCTGTCACGTATTAAATAGACATTTAACAATCGTCTTTAAAATGTATATGGTTTATGTACATTCACTTTGGAGATATATGTGTGTTTACTGGATCTCCCCTGTTTGCTATACATATAAAACATCTTTTTACAGAACAATCACAAATATACTATACTGTTACACCTTAAACAATTTAACAGTTTGCTCTACGCAATTGTAACACAAGGAACAGTTACTCACTTTTGAAAACACACTCGTTGCTGTTCTCAATCACGATCAATGATGACGTATTGATCTCCTGTGGGCTTCTGGGATAGAAAAGTAGAAAAGTATCCCTCGATCGGTACTTCGAAATCTGGGCGGGACGCAGTAGGCATCCGGGGATCTCTCCCTTACTCTTTTGTGGTTACTCTTCTCACGTACCCATTTCGCCTTCTATAAAGTAGGTAAGTAGGCATATTCGAACGATACTTATGTATACGTACACCTGAATCTTGCGAGAAATAGTGCTTCATCCAGATAAATCTTGCCTACTCTTTTGTGGATTTTGAGATTTCATGCATACTTTTTCTTCGCCTACTGCTTTTTGCCTACTAAATAGTATGGAAGTATGCGATTTCGAATGCAGCCAAAGAGAAGGGCTTTCTTCTCAACGCACCGGTTTCGCCCTCTGAGCTTTTCGGTGCCTCCGTTGAGACGGCGGTCGAGAAGTTCAGAGAAGCGAAGACGCGCTCAGCTGCCTTTAAATCCTTCATTCCTCGAAGGACCAGGTTTGAGCACGAATATCATAGGGGTCCTGTCTCCTTCTGAGGAACAGAGATGGGTTCAGAAGGCTAGTGTTGCGGCCCGCGCCCCTGCCCCCGCCTGCGGGTAGGTCTAGGAGGCAACGAGGGGTGGCAGACAGGACCTGAGGGTGGTGATCCAGTCAAGACAGCGTTCTCGTTTGGATCAGAGCAAGACTTAAAACTCTTGCTCCCTTCCCTCTGTCCAGTCTGGCCCCCGCATTAATTCCCCTTTTTCCACTATCACCTAACTACGGTTAGGTTGGAGCTTTCTGCATGCTCCCTGGACCTATGATGTTTTTGGCGGTTCTTATTATTATAAGAAAAGTCTCGGTTACGTATTGTAACCCTCGTTCCCTGAAGGAGGGAACGGAGACGTCTCGTCGAGTCCGACGAATTGGGATATCGCCTGGATAGACCAATATACTTCGTGTGTATACAAACGAGCCAATGAATATTGGCATGCATGATTGCAGCCAGCTGCGGCTGATCACAGCGTGAGCATATAATACGCAGCAGGTGCATGCATCATCAAGGTTTCGCTGAGGAGCTGGGACAGGCCCGGCCGTACAGCGGTGGTACAGGAGCCTCGGCGACGGGACGAGACGTCTCCGTTCCCTCCTTCAGGGAACGAGGGTTACAATACGTAACCGAGACGTTCCCTATCAGTCGGTCTCTTCGACGTCTCGTCGAGACCGACGAATTGGGATCCCTAACAAAGCGCCGTGGCTGCTGTCCCTTCCAGTGTCCTGAGCGGGCCCCCCTGGGTCCCGTTACTGGCTTTGGCCAGGGGCTCGCATCAAGGAGAGCCAGTCACTGTATAACTCAGCACCATCCATTTCAGTGAAACTGGAGCACTGGGAATATGCGGAGCTCACGTCCTTCCGATAGGAGGTTCGGAGCAATACACATATAACTCAATTCAGGTGCGCAATGTGGACTTTGTAAGAGATGCAATTAAGTCTCTACGTAGAGCCTAGCCCTCTACCGGTTCTAAAGGATTCATCGAGTGAGGGCCTGACGCCTGACGTTCCGCTACGTCAGCTGTCAAGCTCAGCGGAGGAACTCAACAGAGCTACTCTTAGGTTACTCTGGAGCAGTATAGCAAGCCGACCCGAGGCCTCTCTGTGCCTACCCGTTTGAGGTGAGAACACAGGAGGAGACTGTGTCTACACGAAGGCTATAGAACCTAGTGAACGTGTTAGGGGTCGCCCAGCCCGCCGCTCTACAAATGTCACTTAGCGAGGCGCCGCGAGCCAATGCCCAGGAGGATGCAACACTCCTAGTCGAGTGTGCTCTCAGCCTGAGGGGGCAGGGCACACCCTGAACCTGATAGGCCAGGGTAATGGCATCCACTATCCAGTGGGCCATCCTCTGCTTGGAGACGGCATTCCCCTTCTGCCTGCCTCCATGACACACAAAGAGCTGGTCTGAGGTCCTGAAGCTTTGTGTCCGGTCAACGTAGCATCTCAAAGCAAAGCCAGGGCTGGGTCTGCCTCCTCCGAGGGCAGCGCTTGCAGGCTCACCACTTGGTCCCGGAAGGGAGTCGTGGGAACCTTGGGCACATAACCAGGCCGGGGCCTCAGTGTTACCTGGGAATCCGCCGGGCCAAACTCTAGGCACGAATCGTTGACCAAAAATGCATGCAGGTCTCCTACCCTCTTGATGGAAGCCAATGCAAGCAGGAGCAGAGTTTTCATTGAGAGAAAGTTCAGCTCAACTGACTGCAAAGGCTCAAAGGGAGCCTGCTGCAGTGCTGTGAGCACTAGCGACAGGTCCCAAGAGGGCACGGAAGGGGGCCTAGTGGGATTCAACCTCCTGGCTCCCCTAAGAAACCTGGTGACCAGGTCGTGCTTCCCTACCGACCTTCCTTCTATGAGGTCGTGGTTGGCAGCTATAGCAGCCACATAGACTTTAAGGGTTGAGGGGGACAGCCTACGCTCCAACCCTTGCTGCAAAAAGGAGAGCACGGCTCTGATCGGGCATCTTCAGGGGTCCTCTCCCCGGGAGGAACACCAATCAACGAACAGGTTCCATTTAAGGGCGTAGGCATGTCTAGTAGACTGCGCTCGCGCCGAAGTAATAGTGTCAACTACCCCTTGGGGTAGGTCACTTAGAACCTCCGCGTCCCGTCCAGGGACCAGACATGTAATTTCCAGAGGTCTGGACGCGGGTGCCATAAGGTGCCCCGTCTCTGAGTCAGAAGATCCTTCCTCAGAGGAATTTGCCAGGGAGGGGCTGTCGCGAGGAGCATGAGTTCGGGGAACCAGGTCCGAGTGGGCCAATAAGGGGCTACCAGAAGGACCTGCTCCTCGTCCTCCCTGATCTTGCACAATGTTTGTGCGAGAAGGCTCACTGGGGGAAACGCATATTTGCGGAGGCCCCGCGGCCAGCTGCATGCCAGTGCGTCCGTGCCGAGTGTGCCCTCGGTCAGGGAGAAAAAGAGCTGGCAGTGGGCTGTCTCCGGGGAGGCGAACAGATCTACTTGAGCCTCGCCGAAGCATCTCCAAATCAGCTGAACCGACTGGGGGTGGAGTCTCCACTCTCCGGGAAGCGCAGCTCGTGAGAGCTCGTCGGCCGCACGGTTGAGCAACCCGGGAATGTGAATGGCACGAAGCGACCTCAGATGCTTCTGACTCCACAAGAGGAGATGACGGGCGAGTTGCGACATGCGACGGGAGCGTAGACCGCCTTGCCGGTTGATGTACGCAACGGTCGCAATATTGTCCGTACGGACCAGCACGTGTTTGCCACGTAGGTGCCCCTTGAGGCGGAGCAGGGCGAGACGTACTGCAAGCAACTCGAGGCAGTTGATGTGCCAAGTCAGCTGGGGGCCCGTCCAAACCCCTGAAACTGCCTGTCCGTCGTACGTGGCTCCCCACCCGGTGGCGGAGGCATCTGTGTGTAGCACAGCATGCCTGGAGACCTGTTCCATGGGTACTCCTGCCCGTAGAAATGAGAGGTCTGACCACGGGGTGAAGGTCTGGCGGCAAGCCGGTGTTATTTGAACCCGGTGAGAGCCGCGAAGCCACGCTCTCCTCGGGACTCGGCCATGAAGCCAGTGTTGAAGCGGTCTCATATGGAGCAGCCCTAGCGGTGTAACCGCCGCTGCTGCTGCCATATGCCCCAGGAGCCTCTGAAATTGTTTCAGTGGGACCGCTGTCCTGCTCTTGAACGTGTCTAGGCAGTTCAACACTGACTGAGCACGTTCCTGCGTGAGGCGTGCTGTCTGGCTGACCGAGTCCAGTTCCATACCGAGAAAAGAGATTCTCTGTGTTGGAGAGAGTTTGCTCTTTTCCCAGTTGACCCGAAGACCTGGCTGAGGTGTGCGAGCACCAGGTCCCTGTGTTCGCATAACTGAACTCGAGACTGTGCTAGGATGAGCCAGTCGTCGAGGTAGTTGAGAATGCGAATGCCCTGTTCTCTGAGGGGAACAAGGGCCGCCTCCGCGACCTTCGTGAAGACACGGGGGGAGAGGGACAGCCCGAAGGGCAGGACCGTGTACTGATATGCCCTGCCTTCGAACGCGAACCGCAGAAAGGGTCTGTGGCGCGGAAGGATTGAGACATGGAAGTACGCGTCCTTCAGGTCGATTGCTGCAAACCAATCTTGGGGACGGACACATCTGAAAATGTGTTTCTGAGTGAGCATTTTGAACGGTAGCCTGTGAAGGGCCCGGTTCAAGACACGCAGATCCAAGATCGGTCGAAGCCCGCCGCTTTTCTTGGGTACTATGAAGTACGGGCTGTAAAAGCCTGTCCTCATATCGGCTGGAGGGACCGGCTGTATCGCTTCCTTCGCCAGCAAGGAAGCGATCTCTGCACGCAAGATGGGAGCATCTGCGGCCCTGACAGAGGTGAAGTGGATACCTCTGAACTTGGGAGGGCGCCGGGCGAACTGAATCGCATAGTCGAAAGTGATGGTCCGAAGGAGCCAGCAAGATGGGCTGGGAAGCTCTTTCCAGGCTCCCAGAAAATGAACAAGCGGCACAAGGGGGACCACCGTCGTACCCGCGGGGGTGCAGCGAAGAGGGGGGCAGGGACCCTGCCTCACAGTCTCGTTGCCGGACCGGGGCGGGGTCAGAGCGTCTGTATGTTATGTATGTGAGACGCTTACCTGCGCATGAGCCGATGGTGCGTGAGTAGTCCGTCTCGCCGTACTCTCGAACCGCCCATCGTCGCTCGCTGGCGAGGGGGGAGGACGGGTGAGGCGCAGGGGTGGCCTGCGCACTCCCCGCAGTCCCGCTTGGGGACCCAGAGATAGAGAAATTTGCTCTTTTGTCGAGTATTTGGGAAAAAACAAACAAAAGATTCTCCGCCCGGCCCTCCTCCGGGGAGGGAGTGGTGCGGTCACCATCTCCCGAAGAGCAGCATCCTCCATCTCTGGGTCGCCCGTCTCAGGGTCTCTTGCTCTTACGCTTCCCACTGGTCTTTGTGGGGGCCTGGACGGGCTGGGCGGCTGCCCGGCGACCGGCTCCACGGCGCCGTTGTGAAGGCTGCTGCGGTGGCTGCTGTGGAGCGGAGGCGGAAGCCGGGGGCCGCCCTCGGCGACGAGCAGACTGGGGTGCCGCCGGCGGACGGGTGGAGGCAGCAGCTGTACGCCGGAGCAGGATGTGACTGATGGCCTCAGTCTGCTTCTTGGCTGCGGAAAACTGCTGGGCAAAGCTCTCCACAGCGTCGCCGAAGAGGCCGGTCTGGGACACCGGAGCGTCGAGGAACCTGGTCTTATCGCAGTCCCTCATATCAGCCAGACACAGCCAGAGATGGCGTTCCTGGACCACCATGGTGGACATGGCACGACCCAGAGACCGCGCGGTCACCTTCGTCGCACGTAGCGCGAGGTCCGTGGCGATACGAAGTTCACGAAGAACTTCTGGGTCGTGACCACCCTCGTACAGGTCTTTCAGTGCCTGGGCCTGATGCACCTGTAGCAACGCCATAGCGTGAAGGGCGGAACCAGCGGAGCCGCAGGCCGCATAGGCACTGCCGATCAGAGCCGACGAGTGCCTACAGGCCCGGGACGGGAGCGACGGATTGTTGCCCCGCCAAGTGGAAGCGGCGCCCGGACACAGTTGCATCGCAACCGCACGCTCCACCGGCGGGACTGCCGTGTATCCCCGCGCTGGTCCGCCATCGAGGGTGGTTAGGGAGGAAGTCCCACTCGAGCGGTTTCGGGCAGTAAAAGGTGCCGTCCACGTTCGGGTGAGCTCTTCATGCACCTCCGGGAAGAATGGCACCGGGGTGGGGCGCTGAGAACCAGCGCGGGCCACCCCGAGATACCAATCATCCAGCCGGGAGGGGTCGGGACGTGATGGAGGGTTCCATTCAAGCCCTACCCTCTCGGCGGCCCGGGCAAGCATAGCCATCATCTCCGGGTCAGTATCGGGCACCGCTGATCGCCCAGTGGACGACAGTGTGCCGTCCTCCTCCTCAGAGAGGTCTGGCTCTCCCCCCGATGCTGCGACTGACATCTGTTCGTCGGGGGGGGCCCCAAAGGTAACGGGCGGTACCCCTAAGGGAGGTCCAACCCGCTCCCCTGAGAGCCCCGGTGGCGGCGGAGCGTCGGTGGAAGGAGGAGCCCCCGCCGATGGAATGGGCGGGGGGTTCCTCACCGTCACCGTCAGACCGGACAGCCCTCTGCTTCCAGCGACAACGCCCCCCCGGCGTTTGCCTGGAGGAACGTTCGTTCTGGGCAGAGGGACTGGAACCCCGCCCCTTTGCAGGAAGCGGAGTCTGGTCCGCAACTCCGCGATGGTCATACCCCCGCAATGGGGACATGAGTCATCCACGAACGCTGCCTCAGCGTGTTGTAAGCCCAGACACGTGAGGCAGTGTGCGTGGCCATCACCCGGCGCCAGGAAACGGCCGCACCCAGAAACGCACGGGGAGAAAGGCATGTTGCCTCGTCTTTAAAAAGACGCTCAACCCATGGAGCTCCTTTAGAAATTCACTCTTTTCAGAAATTGCTCTTATAGGAATTTGCTCTTTTAGTGCTGAGGCGCACAGGGGAGATGGCCGCAGCAACACAGAAGGTGGATGGTGAAGACCAGCTGTGTGCTTCCACTCGACACGGAAGACCACGCCGCTGAAGCGCCGTGCCGCCAACACAAAAGAGAAAAAAAGGAGGTAAGTGTTGCTTCTTGGCTCGTTCCACAATAATGGTCCCGCTCCGAAGCGAAAGCTTGATGATGCATGCACCTGCTGCGTATTATATGCTCACGCTGTGATCAGCCGCAGCTGGCTGCAATCATGCATGCCAATATTCATTGGCTCGTTTGTATACACACGAAGTATATTGGTCTATCCAGGCGATATCCCAATTCGTCGGTCTCGACGAGACGTCGAAGAGACCGACTGATAGGGAACCCTGATTACTGATGGTCTGGAACCATGGGCTACTTCTGGGGAAACCCGCCTTTAACAACGCGCAGGACGTTTTATGGGTGAGTATGATCCATTTCTTTCATTAAGAAATTTTTATTCTGGATTTGTTTCTGTGTTGTGTTTATTCCTTACAGGAAAGGAATATTGAAACTCCAACAAGTACCCCTCCCTCTGGTCTCTGGCTACGGTTATGGTGGTGTTCGTCCTCCAACACTTTGATCCAGAATGGACACCTTCAGAACAGGTTTCCCCCCCTTCAGTGGTTAAATGTAGGAACTTTCCTTCAGCTTGGTAAGCTTCTTAAAATTTTCATTTTAGGATTGCCCTGGCATGTTTAACTCTGTTTCAGGCCTGCGCGTGAGAGTCCCCTTCGTGTCCTCTTCTAAGTGAACTGATTGAAGCAACCCCTCATGTGGAGGCTTCATCACAGGATTCATCACAGGATTCCCCTGGACCCTGTTTATGGTGACTCAGTGGAACTTCCTCTTTGCTTCTTGTTTCTGTGAAAACGGAGCCTTCCTAACCTAGCCTTCCTTAAGTAGAGTGTTAGCAAGCTACCCCCTCAAACAATATGCCCGAGGGCAGGGAAAGATGTGTAGACACTCCCCTTTCTGCGGAAAGGGTTTATCCTGAGCACCACTCTATGACTCATTGCAAGCCACCCCGATTTAAGCCTAAGGGCAGGGGAAGTGCTTGATATAGAATCTAGGTCACCTAGGTGTACATATGCTCCCCTCTCTGCGGAGAGGGTTTATACTGAGCATCTCTCAGTGTCAAACACCTCAAACCATCCCCCCTTTGAAGCCCGAGGGCAGGGGAAGTATCTGGTGCAGTTTTGGTTCACCTGAAGTGTAGTTGCTCCCGCTTTTTTTCACAAGGGGTTCATTCTGAAGCACCACTTTGTGACTAACCTGTGGCTCCTCCCTGTGTGTCAGGGGTATGAGCCTATCTCTTGCACCTCAGGGTCGATTCTCACTCCTCAGGCCTCGGTTCACTTCCCTTTCTACGGAAAGGTTTCCTGTAGTGTCAAACCGTTAGGACGGCTTTCCTCCCTGGTCTCAGGGTTAGGAGCCTGCCCTCATGATTCATTCCTGGAGCCCCCAGAATTTGACAAGGCGCATCCAGTGCTCCCCTTTCTGAGGAAAGGGTCTATTTAGAGCTTAAGAATTCATGTTCCTCCCTGTGCGCAGGGTTTGAAACCTATCTTTCAGCTCCCCTACTGTCTAGGGATCCTAGATCCTTCAGAGCACCATCCTCGGGCAGCAAGTCTTCCTCCCTCCTTAGGGCTGGGAGTCTACCCTGGGTAGACTTATTGAGAGTAACTCCTCCTACAAGGACGTCGGTATGCCCCCCTTTTTCAAGGGTTCACTAAAACTGGGCACCACTCCTTGGTGGCCGAGCTTTCCTCCCTGTGCTTCAGGGTTAGGAGCTTGTCCTTCATACTTCAGGTCTCTACTCTCTCAAGCCTTGTAATCTGGGTATATGCTCTCCTTGCGAAGGGTACCAGCCTTTGCTCCTGTCGGGTTACGCCAGCTCCCCTTCTACGGAACGGTTTTCTACGAGCGCCTACCCACCTTCGTGTAAGGTTGCCTGACCTAGGTCAAGTATCATACTCCCCCTTTTCACAGGCTATGTATTTTATTTTTGTTTCGCTTAGTTTCATTTTTTATTTTGTTTGTATTGTTTAGTTTTTGTTTTGGATTGTGTTTTTTCTGTTTTTACTTAGTTTTTATTGTATTTTGTGTTTGCTTTGTATCATTTTTTGTTTTGTTTATATTATTACATATGGTTTCATTTTTAAATTTTTTTTTTTTGCTGTGTTTAGTTTTTGTTTGTATTATGTGCTGTTATATTTTCTGTTACCCCTTCAGTCGAATCACTTCGACGTTACATTGGGGATCTCGCTTGAGAGACCGATCACCTCTGAGCCTTATTAAAAAGGCCAATTGAAAATTGGCGAGTGGACGTGCGCGCCGGCCACGCCCCCGTACATACGGGTATATAAGATGGCTGCGCGCACCACTCAGTCAGACTTTTGCTTTCAGAGCCGATGTGTCGAGCCTCTAAGCAGCCGAGAAGAGTTCTTCAGAGTTCATGCTCCCTCCTGCTGCTGCGCTGCCATAACTAAAAGAGTGTTTCACAGAAAGAGCATTGTTTGGCAGCCGTCAGCGCGGTCCCGCGGGCGGCCGTTTTCACGGCCATATAAAGCCTTTTTGCATTCCAGCGAGCAGCCCCGGCGAGTGCATTGCCCCGCGGCCCCTCCCTGGGCAAACCGGGATCACAAAAGAGCAATTTCTAGCGGCCGTTTTAGACGTCCTTTTCAGGATGTCTTTTCGGCCGTGCGTTTCTGGATGTGGTAGTTTCCTCTCCTCAGCGAACGGACATGAGCGCTGCCTCACGTGTTTAGGCTTTGAGCACGCTGGGGTGGTGCTCATGAATGGTCCATGCGGTGAAAGCATGACCATGACCACGCTGAAGTCCTGCCGCTCGTTCGCGAGCTGGCTCCCCCCGCCTCCCTCCCGTGGTCAGCCGTTGAGCCGCCTATGCTCTTCGGCCACCGCGGTGGGGCGCGGGGGGGGACATTCAATTTACGATAGACAGTGTTCCGCCGGCTCAAAAAGCCCTGCGGACCTCTCTATCTCAGCGCGGTCCCGTTGAGTTTCCGCAGCAGACGCTTCCCCGCCTGGCGGGCTGAGCGTCTCCTTCGGTGCTCCTGCAGAGGATGAGATGCCTGTCACAGCATCAGAGGGAGAGTCAGACGGTGACACATCTCTTCCCGCGGCGCGGCGCCCACCCGTGGTCGCTGCCCCCCCGGAGGTTGATGTCGAACTGTCGGCTATGCTTTTCCGGGCAGCCGGGGGGGATCGGTTTGAGGGTTCCTCAGGGGCCTCCGGCTGATCCTTCTAGGCTGGACGACTGGTTCCTGGGGGGGGCACCGGCGGCAGCGCCGCGCTCCCCCCCGGTCCCGTTCTGACCGGATGTGCATGAGGAGCTGACAAAATCGATGGCGCCCTATTCATTTGAAGCGCACTCCAGCTCCTCTCCCCTCGCCACTCTCCATGGCGGGGCAGCCAAGGGGTACGTGGCGGTCCCCCAGGTCGGGCGCGCCATCGCGGTGCACCTTTGCCCGCGGGCGCGGCCGCCTGGTGGGGCCCTCCGCGTCTCCCTTTTAGGGCATGTGAAATTTCTTCCGCCCTCATCGGCTGGGCCTTTTCTGCGCCCCCCGACACGCTGCCCCGCCCTGCAGGCCATTGCAACACTGCAAAAGTGCCAGGTGCAGGCATCTTAAGGCCTGCACGAGAGTGGTCCTGACCAGGGGGTACTTGAAGAACTCCGCGCCGCCACTGACTTCGCCCTTCGGGCCACTAGGTCGCGGCGTGTCCCCTTGGTCAGGTGATGTCCACCTGCGTGGTCCAGGAACGCCACCTATGGCTGACTCTGGCCCGGATGGCAGAGGCCGACAAAGTTTGCTTTCTCGACTCTCCCATTCCCCAGAGCGGCCTATTCGGCGACACCGTGAAGGGTTTTTGCTCAGCGGCGTCGAACGTATCGCCGGCCCCCAAAAGCCTGCGATCCTCCGCCCATCAGCATACCCCGTCGAGTTGCCAGAGCAGTATGCCTCCCCGTCGTTCGGGCTGGGCGTCTCCTCTGGCGCTCCAACGGTCCAGAGGCAGACGGAGGCCGTCCAACATATCCTGCCCCGCCGCGAAGTTACCATTCCGCCGCCTGGGCCCCCGCCTCCGCCTGCCCGTCGCCGAGGGCGTCCCCCCGCAGCTCCGTCCCCTGCTGAGCCACACGATCCAGGCTCGCAGCCGACGTCGAGCCGCCCGTGGGAGAGGGACGCCGCTCGCCTCTCAGGGTCCTGCGACGGAAGACCCTCGCAGGCGAGCTTCGAAGCGTCCCTGATGCGAGCACCCCCGGAGGTGGAGAGAGCTACTCTGTCGGCACTCCCGCTGGAAGCGGGACTTAGCCGGTCATTTGAAATCACAGAAAGACCCAGCTTTCTCACCTCTGGGGCCCCGGCCCCGAGTTTCCTTCCTGAGCAGCACTTCCACTCCTCGGAACCAGACTCGGGACCGGATGTCGCCAGCGCGGGAACCAGGGAAGTAGGTAAGCACTGCTTAGCGCAGTTAGACACTTCTCCAGGACGTTTATCCTTCTGGGTTTTGTCTCCTTCCCTGTCTTTCCCCAGGCTGCCCCACCACGGTCACGCCGGTCAACGTTCCCTTGATACCACTACACTGGTTGATACGGACGGTACGGCCCGGCTCCAGGCGTCCGCCCAGACTCACAGGTACCCCTTACATTCTTTATTCGGAAACAGGCGTGCCTCTGTTCTGCCTGCGGAGGTCGCGTTCCTACTGGCGAAGGACGCGATCCAGCCTGTCTCTCCGGCCGGGACGAGGTCGGGGTTTGATAAGAGTCCTGACTTCACGTGTCCAGTTAGAGTGGTGGGTTAACATCCGCCCTGGATGGAGCTCTGTTCCGATCCCTTCTTAGGCTGTCGGCACACATGCTCACGACGACGCACATACAAGTATGTTTCCGTCTCCAGGGCTGGGTTGCAGCCATCTGCCTGAAGGGCACCCGCTGTCGCGTCTCGATCTTTCCCCGGCGCACACCCCTCCGGCGGTCTGCCCCGGGGGTCGAGCGCTCAGCGCGAGGTGCTTCCACTTGGCTAGTCCCTCTCCTTCCTGCCTTCTTTAGGCCATGGGAGCTCCCCTGTCCCCTCTTCGGCAGACAGGTACTCGCGTCCTCAACCGTCTCTTCGACTGGTGCTTACCAGCCCACTCGTGAGTTCCGTTGTGCGAATACAGGGACCTGGTGCCTCGGCACCTCCGCCATCTGGTCCTTCAGGCCAACCGAGGGAATCCCTTTCCTCGGTCGGGAGCCCGACTCGGTCCACAAGACGGCCCGCCTTGCTACCAAGAGCGCGCAGTTGGTGCTGTAGTCCCTGAGCTAATCAGGTACTAAACAGCGGTCCTCTCAAAATCAGAGGCTCCTGGGGCACATGTCAGCTCTAGCCGCTTGCCGTTAAGCTGTTTCATGTGAGACCGCTGCAGCACGATCGAGTCCTATGATGGGCATGGCATCTCGGCTCTCTCCGGACTGGCGTTTTCCCGCAGTATTGCCGACAAGTCAGCCCGTGGCTTACCACGGGTTGGGTTGCCATGTACAACAGAGGCTTACAGCCCCTCCCATCTGCTCCCATGGAGTCCAACGTGGCAGATTTTGCTACTTGCCATTCATTTGAAGCAGGGAAACTCAACCGTGCAGCCGCCCGGTTCCCACGGCAGTCCACCCACCTGCAGAATGGCGACTCCACCCCGTGACGCAGCTAGTAGGAGTTATATCGGCAGGCCCAGCCACATCCGCTCGCCCTCCCGATTCCTCCCATTGTCAGAGTAACTCTGGCACATAGCTGACCTCCGGGGCCCAAGTACGCCCTTCCCCAGTGAGCCTCCTTGCGCAGACTCTGTGCGAGTCCAGGGAGGACGAGGAGTAAGTCTGAGGTTGCGCTGCAAGGACGGCCCACCCGGACTTAGGTCTTAGTAACCATCCCCTCGCGGCAGTCCCTCCCTGTAAGGGCACGGCTTGACACCGTAGATCTCTCCGGCCTTTCACAGGCCGTGATACAAACTATCACTCGGTACTGGGCTCCCTTGGCAAAGGCTGGCTCACGCACTGAGATGAGGTCTATCGCTGGCATTCCTCTCGCTGAGAGGCACAGAGATACACGATTGCAGTAGTGCTTCCTTTCCTGCAGGAGAGTTTGAGCGCAGGCTGTCCCCTCGACTCTCGGAATATATGCCGCCGCTTAGCCGCATATCACATGCAGTAGATGAAGCAAAATAGGTAAGCACCCACTGGTCGTGAGGTCCCTCAGAGGTGCCAGACTGCGCCTCATACCCTCTTGGGACCCCCCCGTCGCCCTTCGGGGCCGCGGGGCGCTCCATTTGAGCCCCTGGCCTCAGTCGAGCTAGAATTCCTGTCATTTAGACAGCGCTCCTGATTGCCCTGGCCTCCATCAAGAGGGTAGGAGACCTACAAACTTTCTCTGTAGGGAAGCTTCCCCGTCGCCTTCTCAGGCCGCGGGGCGCTCCCTTGGAGCCTCGGGCCTCAGTCGAGCGAGAAAAACGCTCCTGACTGCCCTGGCTCCCATTGTACGAGCAAAGGTTCCCCAGAGGTGCTCAGTGGGCCTCAGTCGAGTCCTGTCATTAAGACAGCGCTCCTGACTGCCCCGGCTCCTATTAAGAGGGTTGGAGACCTACAAGCTTTCCTTGCCAGCAAAGTGTGTCAAGAAGTTCGGGCCCGGCGACTCTCACGTTACTACCTGAGACCCCGGCCCGGCTATTGTGCCCAAGGTTCCCCACCACGCTTTTCCGCGGTCAGGTGGTGAACCTGCAAGCTCTGCCCTGGAGGAGGCAGACCCAGCCTTGCGATGTTGTGTCTATGTGAAAATGAATTCGCTCGGCACTTCAGACGCACCTAGCAGCTTATCTGCTTGGGGTTCAGCAGAAAGGGAATGCTGTCCCCAAACTGAGGTGGCTCATTGGGTGGTAGATGCCTCTCCCTCTCTTATCTATATCCGGGAGAGCCATGCCCCTTAGGTGTTCATGCCCACTCCATTAAGAGTGCTGCTTCATCCTATGCGTTGGCCATGGCGCCTCACTAGCAGATATCTATAGAGCTGCGGGCTGGGCGACACCTAATACCTTCGCTAGGTTCTTCAACCTCCGCGCAGAGGCCGTTCCTCCCGTGTCTTAACATAAGACTTCAGGCGAGCGGGGGGACGGCTGGTGTCGGCTTGCTGCGCCATTCCCACGTGGATCCGTGCGCTATCTCCCAGAATGTTCCCTCCGGCGAACCTGGGTCCTCCATGCCCCGCAGTCAGGGCTAGATGCGGAGTAGTCCTTGGCTGTGATCCTGCCTGGGTCTCCTTCGCCCCGCAGGTTGTGGCTATACTTTTCAATATTTTCCAGCGGAGGAGACCGCTGTTTCCCTCGTGTATCCCTAAGAAATCTTATGGATATATTGAATTATTCTCATTTCCACATGCACAAATTGCATGTGCTCCGCCCCCCCAACCCATGCTTCAGTACATCTGGCATCCCTGCAGGCCCCCTTATAAAAAGGGGGCCTCGGGGCGTTGGGAAGGTTACGTTCAATGACCGCCTGCGGACACGTCTGGGAAGACCTGCCGGCACGTGGCGTTGTGCGTAACGCGGCGTCAGGGTCGTGGCCTTTTCCATGGGTCTAGTTCCCAATGTAACGTCGAAGTGATTCGACTGAAGGGGTAACGTCTAGGTTACGAAGGTAACCCTCGTTCCCCGAAGGAGGGAACGGAGACGTTACATTCCCCTGCCACGCCCCTGGCGTCGCGCTGACGCTGGGCTCTCCCGGCTCTTCAGCAAAAGCCTGACTGAGTGGTGCGCGCAGCCATCTTATATACCCGTATGTACGGGGGCGTGGCCGGCGCGCACGTCCACTCGCCAATTTTCAATTGGCCTTTTTAATAAGGCTCAGAGGTGATCGGTCTCTCAAGCGAGATCCCCAATGTAACGTCTCCGTTCCCTCCTTCGGGGAACGAGGGTTACCTTCGTAACCTAGACGTTTTTTTTTCTTCGTTTCATTTTTTTTTTTTTTTAGCTTATTAATTTTTGTTGTTTATATTGTTTAATTTACTTTTGCTTTTTCATTTTTTTATTTTGTTTGTATTTTGCTGTGTTTTGTTTTTTGTTTATATTGTGTGTTGTGGTATTTTCTGTTTTTGATTGTTTCTTTTTTTGTATTTTTCATTTTTTCTGTTTATATTCAATTTTTTGTTTTGCTTTTATTTGTTTTTGTTTTGTGTGTTGTATTTTCTGTTTTATTTTGTATCTTTTTTACTTTATATTGTATTTTTCTTTTTGCTTTTTCATTTTTTATATCGTTTTATTTTGCTTGTATTACTTTTGCTTTGTTTGTCTTTGTTTATTTTTTATATTATGTTGTGTTGCTTTGTGTTTTGTTGTTGTTGTTTTTTATATTTGTTTTGTTTTGGTTCATATATGTGATCTTTCAGCTATTCTATTCAGCCTTTTTTTACAAAAGATGGAAAGATGGCTTGTGTGTCTTTTTTTTTTTGGATCGACATCTCTTATGTTTGTGGTTTACAAATTCGGTTTATGGCTTCAATATTTTACTTTTTTATATTTAATAACATTAATTATGATTCTGAAGTAGGGCCATTGACAAATGCTACATCACCTAAAAGTGAAACATTTCAGTGCTACTGTTAAAACATTTCTGGAGTGTATTTCTCCACGGAACACTTTCAATTTACAGAAAAAATGGAAAATGAAATATTGACTGGTTTTTACAGTTTTTGTCTACTACAAATTAAAGTAGTTTAGCAACGTATAATTTATTCCTTAAAAACTGTAAATTAGCCTAAAGTGGTTTTGTTGTTACAACCTAGCCCACTGTTTTTGCAGTTATGCTTTGCCATTCCGATGCACTGGATTACACTTTTGTCTTGCCCTAGATGTTTCTGTTTTGCTGGTGTTTGACCACGATCTGTCAATAAAGCTAGCATTTGGATCCTCATCTCCGTCACCATTTGTAACGTGTGTTGTTATATTGTATGTTTTTTTTTCTTTGTGTATTTTTTGTTTTTATTTATTTATTTCGCTTTTTCATTTTTTTGTAGTTTATATTGTTTTATTTTTGTTCTGCTTTTTCAGTTTTTTATTTTGTTTGTATTTTGCCGTGTTTTGTTTTTGCTGTTTCAGCTTTGTTTTGGTTGTATTGTGTGTTGCAGTATTTTCTGTCTTTGCTATGTTTCACTTTTTATTTCATTTTTTTTCACTTTTGCTTTGCGTCGTTTGTTTTGTTTGTGTTGTATTTTTTTTGTTTTTGTTTTGTTTGTTTTTTTAGGTTTCATTGTTTATTTTGTTTGTATTGTGTTTTTCTTTGTTTTTATGGTATTTTGGTTTTGTTTTGTTTCTTTTTTTTGTTTGGTTTATATTGTTGTTTTGGTTTAATTCTTTTTTTTTTGTTTTTGCTGTATTTAGTTGTGTGTTGCGATTGTCTTTTGTTTTTTTTTTTGCTTTTTTATTTTTTGTAGCTTATACTGTTTTATTTTTGTTTTGCTTGTTCATTTTTTTATTTTTTGTATTTTGCTGTTTTGTTTGTATTGTGTGTTGCGGTATTTTCTGTTTTTGCTTTGTTTCACTTTTTATTGTATTTTTTATTTCATTTTTTTGTTATTGTTCATTTTTTTTCTGGCTTTAATATTTCCCCTTTTTTATATGAAATACATTAATAATGATTCTGATGTAGGCTCTAAGGGCCATTGACAAATGCTACATCACACAAAAATGAAACATTTCAGTGTTACTGTAAAAAAACAAACCAATTTAACTATTTGTTTTGTTTTTGCTTTTAGTTTTTTATTCCAAGTGTCTTAGATTTAGATATAACTTTCACATTTTTGTCTGCTACAAATTAAAGTAGTTTAGCAACGTATAATTTATTCCTTTAAAACTGTACTGTAAATTAGCCTAAAGTGGTTGTGTTGTTACAACCCAGCTCGCTGTTTTTGCAATTTGCACATATGCTTTGCCATTCCGTTGCATAAGACGATCACGCCAGTAAAGCACTTTGAGAAATTAAAACTGAAATTTTAAATAGGAGAGTAGCGAGGAATGAAGAAAGCGAGAGGTCAGTCCTCATCTTAGTTGCACACGCACACTGATTTACTGAAGTGTGCTGAGACAAAAGAACAGAGCGACGAGAGCAACTTCAACAGTTGAGAGGATGATTGTCATGTCACCCTGTCCCTCCTCCATCTTGATCTTGTTTCTCTCTGTCGTACACACAGTTGTTGAAGATGAAGATGACTCACAGGTGTTAACGTGGGAGGAGTGGCACATGAGGTCAGCAGTATCTCTCTGCCTTCATTACCCATCACTTACACACACACTTTTATG
>NC_133367.1:36967669-37026595 GCF_049309525.1 Garra rufa | reverse complement strand
CTCTGTGCTGAATGCTTACATTACAAAGTCACTTAAACTGTTTCGATCTCATATTGCTACCTTAAGCCCTATTCTGTTCAATTGTTTTAACTCCGTTCTGGTTAGTAGAAATGCGTTGCCGTGACGACGGGCCAACGTCAGAGTAATGGGTATCGCTGAATAATTTGCTGGACAAAGAAACCAGTCGATATCGTCATTACTGTTACTGATCAGAAACTGGAAATTGCGTATATTTAATGACGATTATTATACACGATTTCCTGTGAGTTAAACTACTTTCCCTGACTGAAATGTATGTTTTAAATAACTCATTTCATCCTATTCATTGGTCGTAAGACCTGGTGGAGTTTGCAGTGTATATGTGATGAGAGGAACAGTCTCATGCATATACACACATATATTGATCATCTTAAATTCTTTGAGCTAACCAAAATTCTCTACATTAATTGGCGTTAGAATGCGGGGCAGTTTTAAACTATGTGATGTGAGCAGCTCAGGAATAATTTGTGTGTCTGCATGCTTGTGTATTCAAACTCGGCTCGCGACTCGCGTCTCTTTTGTTTGTGTGTGTGTGTGTTAGAACGGTGTGGCCAAGCCCACCTTTAACACCTTCACAGATGTTTGAGCCTCTCGCACAGAGAAACTAAACCGCTGTTGAAGATGTAACTTAACTGCAGTTTATATATTGACCCTATAAAACGAAGAAATCTTTTATAGAGCGTCCTAAAGCCACCCTAAATTGAGCGAAGAAAACCTCTATTTTTGCGTGAAGAAGCTGATTGAGCGATGTTCCTCTTTCACCTTACAATGGCCATATCTTTATATTTTGAGTGTAGATAGATTAGCCATTGATGTGCACTCCAATGCTAATCAGCTATCTTGCTCCTTTGGGTTAAAACCTCAGCTTAGCTAACTGATCAGGTTGACCCCGTTTGCTCGTCGAATAGATTTAATATAGTAAACAACTTCGCGTTATTACTGTACAAATCTTGATCGAGTGTTATTTATTTGTTTTGTGCAAAGCACACACAAGTCTTGTGTCAGCAGGCTGACTCAAGATCAAGGTGCACGCATCGTAACTAAGCAACCTTTTAATAGTGTAAGCATCCTATTAAGTTAAAGTTTGCAAAACACATGTACCTGTGTTCAGTAAAACGGACACAAGAAAGATACACCCGCGATCACGCATCGCCATGGTAACTGCGCTTAGATGCGCGTTCAAATCCACACAAGGTGGAATCTGAAATCCCGCATAAAAGGTATTTCCTTCTATTAAAAGATAGAAGTCTGTCTAAAACCTCTTCCAATACCTATGCCTGATTTCATATTATTTTTTTATTTTATTTTATTTTTTTTTCTTTGAGCAACAACGCTTATAGATAGTCCCAGTCAGTCTCTCCCTTCTCTTTTCCTTTTGATGTTACATTATTAATTATTGTTATTTAAACCATAATGATAATTAACATAATGTATGTTTTTTTTTTTTTGTGTGTGTGATTTAATTTTAATTATTTCACCGCCTTAGATTCAACTCTCCCTTTAGCAATTATAATTGTATTTGCTCATTTTAAATTTTTGATTAAACAGTCTTGATTTAAATTTAAACTTTGACCAAATCGATCAAGTTGCACTCTCTCTACCCCGGGTAATTCGGCCCATCCCAGGGGGGCCTTTCTCTCTTTTGCTCTCTCAGCTCTGCCATTTCCCAGGTGTGACGACTCCATAGCGCCCCCACACGGTGGGCCCCGTCACTGACCTCAGGGCTGGCAGTCAGCTCACTTTCTCTCTTTTGCTTTAACCCTTTATACCTCTCTTTCTGATGGATTTTGTTCTTATTTTTCTCCCTATTAGAGACTGAACCTGTCTGAACATCAGTGAAATCTTTTGGTAACTACACCGATGAACTGAATAGCTCTAAAGTTAATCGCTCATCATTAAGTTTACTCATAGTTTCCTGTGTTTACCCACACAAACTATCTGACCCCTTCGTTACAGCTAGGATAATAAGCGTTTAGTTTGCGTCACCATCTGATGACATCAGTTAAGTGCGCATCACATAGCAACATTTTAGCTCATTAGTTCTGTACGGACTTGCATTGGCTCGTTGTGCTTTGTCTCTCCCTCTCTATTTGTGTCAACATGTCACCATCCAGTCTCGCCATCCAGTCCAGACAAGGCAAAGATGCCATCCAGCCCCTGAGCGGAGAACAGCCGGACGACCACGCACACAGGCGAATGGATCACGATCCAGTCAAGAGCTACGGCTGCAGAGAACCAATCAACTCATCTACAGCCCGGACCATCAGTGACCACGCCCTCAACAAGATCGTCTGACTAAAGCCGCAGCGGAGAAAGCTTCACCCACGACGGAACCAGGACAGCGCGCAGAACCGCCTAGACCATCTGGATGTTCAGAGATAGCGGATGAAGAGGACAAGGGACCTACACGAGGAGAGAGGAGAAAAGCTTCAAGACACGCCTGCAACACCCCCACAGACTGAGCGCAGAGAGCAGTACAGGGGAACACTCCTAAACAGCGGAAGCTCTCTTTACAATGGCCCCAGGCAGACAGCAACACTCATGCCACGGCCAAAGCCTTTTAAGGCCTCCTGCAAGCAGCCTACGCCGAAGTTCAAGTAACGACTCCGCAAAGAAACACAAAGTGAGCTGAACCCAGCACACCTTAAAGAACTCAAATGCTTGCAGATAACAATATGAACAAACAGGAGAGCTCAACACAAAATCTCTCCCGGGCCTAACAGCCCACCGTTCACACCTCACACGCCAGCAAGCTGGCCGGGAATCTGACAGCTGTCACCACAAAACGCTGTCTTCCTGAACACTGCAGTAGGCTACAACACACGCCTGTCTGCAAAACATTGACTCTTAAGCAAGAACATTTGCCCAGTGTGACCACGAGACAGATCTGCTTAGCTCCACCTCCAGCTAACAGGACCCCAGCCATTTGTCCCCGCAGTCAAAACTGTCAAAACTGAATACAGCAGCTAAGAACACGACTGCTACGACCAGCATCTGAGCCTACGTGAGACAACGCGACAGGCACCAAGGGAAGATGGCATCAACGCCAGAAAATCTTTCCCCTCAGATATCCACATCACACTGTGAGTCACCACCCAAATGCTACAGCCTTCTTCCGTACAGCGATTGCTCGATTCAGCGGACTCTACAGACCGCCGGAAAACAGCCAAGCACCAGAAGGCAATAAAGAGTAGCAAAGTGATTGTCCAGCTGCCCCATGCCAAGGGGGGACGTCTGACTGACCAAGGTGAACAAACATACAGTGGTGTATGGGAGCTGAACACGCAGCGACATCACTGTGTGGGAGTGATCTGAGATCAGTGCAGGCCAACACTGAGGACACCTGTGCTCTGAACTTAACCTGGAATAGACAATGCAAAACCTGCTACGTCCTGTTTCTCACAGCCCTACGATACTTCCTCAACTGCGAGAAAGCCTTGCTAGATAAGATTACTCCCAGATGTTTACACTCTGGCGAACGAACTACCTGCATTCACCAAAAGGGGTCACTGTTCGGCTCAAAACACAGTGTGGCTAAAACCCTAATGCTGCACACACATTCAATGGAATACGTGAAGCAGTGCCCACTCTAGAAGCCACACCCCCTTTCTGAAAAGTAATCTTTTGCAGTGTACATACCATTCAGGTATTTCAAAGACTTTAAACAATTCCGTCATGAAGAGCCTAAAGGAAAATGGCCACTCAGAAATGGTGCCAAGCTGCTCTCCACATATGACGATGATGCAGAACTAATGTCATGTACAAGGCTCTCAGCAGAGCCCAGCACCCAGATGACAACAGCTGCGCTGCACAAGCCATCCAGCGATGTGCCAAGCACACCAGAAGACAAAGGGAATCACAGAGACCTGCCACCACTGTGTGATGTTTATAACTGTCAATGCCTGCAGACCAAGGATCCCACGCACACAAACCCATGTGCTCATAGACCCAAGAGCGAGGCAAGACACGCCCAGAGCAGGTACCTAGTGGAAAACGACAAGCCTGTCCCACTGCAACACCTTAAGCCGGGCCACCTGACATCACAGCACGAGTGACGGCAATCGGATCAACCCTTGTGTCACAGCAAGTCGCAAGAACTCCCTCTGAAAATTACTAACCTGCATAGACTCAAAGTAGGCTAAGCTCAGTTTCAAACAACACCACTCAGTTTGAAACAGACGAGCATCAACAACTGTTCCAGACAAGCAGTGCCATCACAATAAGAACATTTACATGCTATTCGTGGAAAAACAGTGAAAGGCCCAGAAAAACTGAGGGATTTTGTGGCTGCCTAAGGTTTTCAACAACAAAAAACCCACCCACCCAACCCAAGCATCGCTTCTAAGCCACAAGCAAACCCCTCACGCTGCTACGCCGCCTGCATCACACCCATGCACACTGGCTCCACCTACAAAATAGCTCTGCTAAAGCAGCCTCTGCCAATGCTGACACTCAACCTTGCACTGTCCGACCACACTAAGGCACTAAGCCGAAAACAACTCAGTGATGTCACACACATGCCGCATCTAGATGACACATCCTCACATTTGTTCCTGATAACCAAACACCGCCACAGCTCCCAGCTTTCCAGGAACAAAGGGGGGTCATTGCTGATGTATGCCCAAGATGCACCGTGCAGAATACACCAGAGTACCAAAGCCACTACCAACGCAAAAGTGGCGCACTGCCAAGCATGCAGTGACAGAGGACATCAGAATATGCTAAGTTTGATGCCAGCTCGAAACCAGCGGATTTCAAACGACACAGCCTCTCTACGATGCAAAGCAGTCAGTCGACGAGAAACATCTGTGAACGTTTACCACCAGATGGCACCAGAAACGACACCCGTGTCAACTAAGAGACCACCCGTGTCACCACCTACACTGCTCACCAGTACTTCAGTGAAACATGCCCGAGTGCGACACCTGCATCCAAAGAGCGCAGGAAGCCAAAAGCATGCCGCAGCCAGCGAGATTCACAATAGGAACTGTGAACCAGCGTGTCTCGGACATCCAGCCCTGCCACTCACCAGGACCAACTGGAGACTCAGCAGAGTACAGAGAACGGCATCCTTCAGCCTAAAGCAGCCAACGGCCTGCAATGGCAGAGAAAGGAACAGCAGGACCGCGACAAATGGACAACTCACATCCAGCCTGGACAACCAGGAGCTGAGCAGCATCGTCTTCTCCTTGGCCCACACCCTCAAGGGCCTCAGACAGGAGGTAAATGAACTGAACCTGCAAGTCTCCGAGTACCAAAATTAACCGACACCCACAAGGACAGCTGGACACGCCTGCTTTTCCAGAACAGAGTTTCTGATGCTAACAAAGAGCTCCTTGAATGAAACTCCACTGAGAAGTACTGAAAGGTAAACTTCTGACTCCTTGCCCAACGCAACACCGCATTAGACTTCCTAAAAGGAAAAAGCATCCCATGAGACCAGCCGACACCTCAGGAGCAGCCAGACAATGTTGAATGGAGCAACGGGCCCACAGGCCCAACAGCAAAACCCCTACAAACACAACTCAGACCCGCTCAAGTCAGTGTCGACACCCCCAACATCAGACGCCTGATGACATTTGAGCAAAACAGCGGGATAACAGACACCTGCTGCCCTCCTGCACCCTAACCGGGTCCATCGGAAACTTCTTTACACTACAAAATCTTTACGACAATTCTCTGCGAACCCTGGAACTACCTGCCCTCTCACAAGTGAGAGTCCAACCAGCGATTCCAGACTGCAGGGACCACAGATACTAGATAACAACCACCTGACACAGACCAACCTGGGTCAGGATGACAAGTGACAGTGCCTCGACACCTGCTGCACAAAGCTCGAGGACCCATACCTTGCCACTGTCTATATTATCACACCTGATAACGTCGACCACGGCACCACAGCCACTCCTTGAAGCACCAACCTCCAGAGAGCCACCTCTCTCTTCCAGCCAGGAGTGCCGGGTGCATGCCTGATTGTTCCGCACCTTTGACGTCGCTCGCTGTTGTCTGTTGGACGGACAACAACGTTCGAAAGAGGGGATATGTAGTGCATGGAGCCAATCAGACATGAAATAACTAGTTATATTCCTTAAATGACTTCTCCCCCATGATTAACACCTATGTGCTATGAGCCAGACCTTTGTTCACTATCCAACTCATCCCCCCACCATCAAGATAAGACTCTTACAGAAATGCAGATACACTTTCCTTATTCAGACATACAGTCCCACATACAGTTATATAGAAATGTACACATATCAATGTGTTACCTTTTCTTATATCGTTGTTTCTGTTATGTATGTCGGCCTCAAACATTAATCCGCAATAGGTGAATCATTGTGCATGCTAAGACTCACGTTTAGAATCACTCAGTCAACCGAGAAGATTCATAGATCATGTTTGGTGTCTATGAGCAGCATTTATTATTCCCTAAATGTTAATGTTTGTGGCATCTTAATAACTCCTTGCTTTATATGTATTATTGAACTTTTGAAAGTTTTGTGGCCAAACAACCAATCAGCTTCCACATGCGAAACCCCATTGTGAGAGACAAAGACTTTCAATCTTCCCTCCAAAACTCAGATCAACCGGATTGGACAAGGTCCAACTGTGGGCGTGAACGACCTACAGGTTTATAAACCTTCTTCCCTCATCTCTCTCTCGCTCTTGCCTTCGGGACACAAAGACACGTCACCCGCACCTCCCCCCAGATCCATGGGGGGGGGGGGGGGTCTCACCTAGCGGAGGAGATGATGAGGCCTGCAATACTGGAAAGGACTTTCTGAACTGAACACAAACGGAACAATGCACAACAACAACAAGCTTGCAAGTATCCGTCCTTTCTACAAACGTAGATAGCTGCGTTTAAGGCGTTTTATAAAAGAAACGATTTCAGGATGTTCAGAACCGTTTCATTCCTGTCCCTTTGCAAACTCACTTTCTCTCTCTCTCTCTCTCTTACTCTCTCTCTCTCTCTCTCTCTCTCTCTCTTACTCTCTCTCTCTCGCGCGTTCTCTGTCTATTTGTGTTTTATGTACGTTTGTCTATGTGCGATCGTTTGTAAGTAGAATAGTTTAATAAACAACCATATATTCACATATAATGATTCTCTGTGCTGAATGCTTACATTACAAAGTCACTTAAACTGTTTCGATCTCATATTGCTACCTTAAGCCCTATTCTGTTCAATTGTTTTAACTCCGTTCTGGTTAGTAGAAATGCGTTGCCGTGACGACGGGCCAACGTCAGAGTAATGGGTATCGCTGAATAATTTGCTGGACAAAGAAACCAGTCGATATCGTCATTACTGTTACTGATCAGAAACTGGAAATTGCGTATATTTAATGACGATTATTATACACGATTTCCTGTGAGTTAAACTACTTTCCCTGACTGAAATGTATGTTTTAAATAACTCATTTCATCCTATTCATTGGTCGTAAGACCTGGTGGAGTTTGCAGTGTATATGTGATGAGAGGAACAGTCTCATGCATATACACACATATATTGATCATCTTAAATTCTTTGAGCTAACCAAAATTCTCTACACTGGTTTACGAGGACGATCAGGGTTTAACTGGACTTGATTCATACACACAAACATACGCTCCAAACCCTGGTTACGAGGACAATCAGGGTTTAACTGGAACTCATTCACATACACACGTAACTAACCCTGGTTTACGAGGACGATCAGGGTTTAACTGGACTTGATTCATATACACACACATGTAGGAATCCTGGTCGAGCAACGTACAAAACAGAAATGGCCATATTCCAAAGAAACAAAAGGACCCTCTTTCTCAGTCAAAATGATGACACATGACCATCACATGATGATCACCAGACGCTAATTGTATGGACCGCTTTTGTCGAGATCTGCGTCTTACGCATCCAGAGAGAAGAAAACGCTCTCTGTCTCAGAGCACCTAAGAAACAAACCTCCAGTCTTCTGAAATAAAGCTGGCATGGCACATGATGCGTCCAGCGTGACTCACGTGGTTTTTCGGACTTCCTGTCCCCCTCTCCTCTGACATTCCAAAACACCCCGTCTCTCAATAGAGATACGTACACTGCAAAGACAAACTTTAAGAGACAATCAACTTATTAGTATTGCTATTAGAGCAACAGTATGTTCTCTTTTATATGCCTGCTGTGTTTTATGTGATGATTGGAGTTTAATCTATGCATTATATGCCTTTAGGAAAGGAAGTTGTCAAATGTATTAGCATGCAAGCGATATACTATTGTTTGATATCGGGATGAATGACCTTGATGATTGCAGTTTGTCTGAATGAACGAGAAAATGATACTGTGTATACTGAAATAGTTTATTGAAGTTAATAACAAAAATTGCAGAGAAATCCATATCCTAATAAGTCACGTACCAGAAGGAATTACAGGACAGAAAGGGGGTGGCGAGACCCGCCCCTTTAGCAATGCCATTGGATCCCAGCATCATGGGACGTGCCCTAGCGGCCCGTTTAAAACTTCATGTTCCTAACAGAACCAAGCGAACTCAGCAAGAACTCAGCGAACTCAGAGCTCCCAGCTCTCGCCTCACGCCTTTCGCCTCTTGTGGTTTGAGTGCTTTTCCATCTGCGCTCGACCGCTCGACCACTCGACCAAGCACGCAACGGTGCCATCAAAACTCTACAGAACTGAAGTTTCGTGACTGCCGAACTTTTCCAAGTCTCGCAACGCCGACTCAAAAGAACTTCCAGCGCATCAACCTGCGTAACCAGGCAACCGAAAGATCGGCTCCAGAAAACCACTCCTCCACGTCGAGGGATTTCCCAAACTACGTCATCGACCAGCAACCAACCAGAACTTTCGCTCAGACGAGCCCCCGGAACCCCCGTTCCCAGCACAAACGCAAGTAACAAGATCTCTGTTTACTTCGCTGAAACTGGTGCAAAATACTCCCTAAGTAGTTAAAAGCTAAGTCTCTGCTTTTGTGATTTTCTAAGGTTGCGATCTAAGAACTAGTTAAGATACTAGAACATTTGGGGTTCTCTTCAACTCAGTAATTTCTCATCCCCGGAACTGTATGAGTGTGAGTGTGAATGTGTGTGTGTGTGTGTGTGTGTGTGTGTGTGTGTTTATTTGTGTTTAGTAGATTAGCGTTGTGTCTTAGAGTAGTTCAATAAATCATTGTTTCATTAAAAGAAGTGTCTTGACTTCATGTTCACAAAAGTTCTATCTGTGTTTAGATCAAGCTACCTCAGCTTTAAAATTTCCTAACGTAATATTTTGGTTTATTTGTGATCTTGGCCAGGAACATAATATAAACCTTTTGAGTTAATACATTATGCTGAATTGACCACTTTGCTGGACGAATGGTTAAGAAGTGTAATCTATTAATTCTGAATCAATTTAATCAAGTTTCGAATCTTTCGATTCGATTCCTTATTTGAATCATTATAAATTTGAGCTAATTAAATCCTTACAGATGGTGGAGAATGCGGGCACATCTAACTATTTGAACATAAAACAAGTCATTCTGTATGTGTATTTGTTCTATTTTATCCGGAAGAAATAGTTCAAAGACAGAGAAACAGTTTATTGTGTACTGTATGCTTTATTGTGGCTGCCAGTCTGGAATGAATGAAAGCATAACTTTGAGTTGTTGTGTAAAAAATTTAAACGGCAGTAAAGTTTTAGAAATTGAGACAAAGAAAAGAAGAAAAACGAGCGTGTTCCTTGTTTTTCCTCTCTGTCAAAAGGCCTTGCAGCTAGTGTTTTACCCTGCGAGTTCCAGAGTGAAAACTTAAGCTGACTCCCGGTTTAAGATCTTTAGGCTCGCGACCTAATGCTCTTTTACCAAATATTCACTTAAAACTAACGTTAGTGAAGTTAAGACGTGGCGCTCAGCGCGAGCACCCACACGTTGCTTTATGGGAGAAATTTTGAGATCTTAAAATTGTGTGGCTGAGTCCATATGTGCTGTGGTGTTGTTTAAACAGACAAGCACAGAATTAAGGTCCGCCGAGACCTGTGAAATATGTTGTATTAATCGCAGTAAAGCTGTGGATAAATGTGCCTCACTCTAACGAGTTGAGACAATAATCTAAATAGTGCTTATTTGCTTTGCAATTCCGAAATGTCCTGTCATTTCATGCATTGTATTTAAGACTGCTGAACCACACGCTGGTGGTCGCCATAGAAACGCTGCGACCCGGATATCCTAACACACCTTTTCCGGGGCAGAGTTTCGTTGCGCAGGCGCAGTCCGCCCGCTCATTTTGTAAACAACAAGTGGGATAGTTAAACTAGCTAAAGCTAACGCTAACAAGTGGTAGAGCTAAACTAGCTAAAGCTAAGCCTATGTAAAACCACTGGCTTTGAAGAATAGCAGTGAGCACACAGCGTTAGGGTGATCCGTTGTGTTTGAACTCAGTGTGTGTAACGTTGTTTGGGTGACTCAATCACAAGCTTTGAACTTTAACGATCATTCTGCAAACTTCTTTACTTCATATCTCTGTACACTATTCCTCGTATTTCTTCCCTCCTCCCATGTGACAGGAATATTGACAATTTTAAAGTTAAATCTCTTTTTGATGCGATTGTAACAAACCATTAAAGCCCTATCATAAATCTCAAATTAAAACATTTTATTGTTTCGATTTAAGGCTCTCTCCTTTTTGACTGTTTGCATTGCCAGATTAAACTGTTACAAGCTTTATAATCAAATACTATTTTTAAGCTGATTAATTTGAATACTTTGATCAATCTTAATAAATAATCACATCTCCTTGCCACACCGCAATTTCTGTGATTGATTTAACATTGATTATTTGTAGTCAATTTTAAGGAGGCATCATTTTAATTTGGTCACCAACTTTCATTGCCAAGGTGATAATTTATGTTAAACATTTTTTTATTTGGAAATTTTAATCTCTAATTTAAACTTCTGATTTCAATTAAATTTTTTTTGATTTTAATTGAACATTTTAATTTTAAGTTTAATCATAATCACATTTCCCCTTTTCAGACGGCAATGATACACGTTGAATAGAGAAATTATAATTTCCTTGACCAATTTTTAATGAAAACTTCTAAATTATAACCAGGAACAATCATTATTGATTTGAAAACGACTCCTTTTTACAATCAATAGTTGTTCCTTTTCCCATACCTCAATGGTTTGTGTTGATTCATTTGATTACAACTGCTGACTAAAACTTTAACAAAGCGTTACAGTTTTAGTTCTCCCACAATCATTACTGAATTGAAACATCAATTTTAATTTGCAAACCAAGGCTTTAATTGTAATTGTAATAATCAAGTCTTGTCATATTCCCTGACTTGGGAGCGAAACCTCATTTCCAATTGGCTGTCTCTCTCCTCACTCTCTCTCTTTCACCTAGCTGTCCTCCTCTTGATTCGACTACTGCTGCTATTTCCTCGATTGTGCCTGTGAGAATCATAAAAGCAGAGAATTTTGGTTGTTTAAAAGACATTTAATCAATGTTCATACAACTTGAAAACGCCAATTAAACTTGTGCCTAACTCTCACTTTCCCCTCTCATCGTGGAACCCTACAGCCAAGGTCCCAACGAGTCCAGCGAGGACTGATAGGCGCCAGTCGTGAACCCGTTTCCAGAAACGCTCTGATTGGTGTACAGTGTCAATCCTACCAGCTGCAAAGCCAATACTGTCATTGTTATTGTATATTCCCTCATCCCGGAGGGGATTATAATAACCATCATAGTCCTGGCGTGTTGAAATTCCCATTTCTGAGCACCGTATCTAGAAGCATACATCAAGTTGAGAAAAAAAAAAAAACTTGACTGTACTCATTCTGGGGCCAGAAAGGTGTATTTCACTTTCAATCTCTCTCTTTCTACCTTCTTCCCAAAGTGTTCCTTTTGTTGTCGTCTCTTTTCTCTCTTCTCTTTAGAAAAAGGGGGAAGCAGCCGACGACTACGCCGTTCTTTGCTGTGTGTGTTTGTTCCTCTTTCCTCTCTCTGTTCTAGCTACAACGCCCGTGGGTACCCCCTCGCCTCCTCCACAGCGACGCTAGCTGGAGGCGTGCACACCAGTGAACCACCTGCGGGGAGAACCACACTCACCTCGACACAACACACCCAAAACCCACTTACACCTGACACCACCACACTCACACCACTGTTTTGGTTTTGTTTGTTTGTTTTGTTTGTTTGTTCTTCTTTCTACAGGTCTGTGTCAGTCAGTGGTCTGGTCTTTCCTCACGGCATCAAAACATGCCTCGCCCAACAGACCCCGTTGGTCACTGGGAGGACTTGGAAATCTGGCTAAGCGCCGTGACGGACAGCCTCTTACCCAAAGCCGCCGAAGCTGTCAAACACCAGACACAAGACCAACTGGACAACAACATAACAGGCATCATGAAACATGATCCAGGTCAGAGCTACGGACACAAAGAGCTAGCAAAGATCACTGGCTCCCTGAGTCACACCCTCATCGCCTCCCTCAAACGGAGCGACAGACAAGCCGCCTGTCTCCAGCAGGAGCTGAAACGCGCACAGCGACGCATCGAGCAGCTAGAGCTGGAGGCTCAAGATCGACGGGAAGGGTCCAACGAGACGGATCCCAGAGCAACTGAGGAGATCGCTAGACTACAAGAAACTCTAGCTAACAACACACAAGAAATGGAGCAAGCAAAGTCAGCCCGCGCCGAACTCAGCGACGAGCTACAGTACGCCGAGCAGCTACTGGAAAAGGCAAGGCTGGACTTCAGAGACAAGAACAGCAGAATTAAAGCCCTCGAAACACATCTGAACAAGGCAAGAACTGAGATAAGTTACCTCACTCAACAACTTGACGACATGAAAGAGGAATTTGACAGTGTCAAAAATGAACTTAGACATGCTTATGAACTGTGCCCCGAGCCAACCAGGACGCAACGGGCCCCGCCCTCACCCCTGCCAAGCAGGCCCGGGTCCCATGTTCCTGAAACGTCATGTGAGGAAAAGGGGGAGGGAGCAACTTTGAAACCCTCACCAGCTCCTGCTGAAGAAACCTACCTCACACCCAAGCTACAAGAACTCCCCAAGGCCAGCCATAACCCATCACATGGCATGGACCTCAAAGACCTTGACAAGCTGGCCCGAAACATCAGCAAATTCACCCCGAGTGTGCCAGATGGTCAAGACGTCCACTCTTACTTGAATGATGTCGATTTTCACTTAGAAATGAGACCCCACGTTACTGACAAAGACAGACTTTATCTGCTGCGAACGACATCCAGCCCTGAAGTGCGGAGCTTCCTGGACCGACAGCCTTCTCACACAAAGAATGACTACCAGTCGCTCCGCCAAGCCCTCATCAAAGAATTTGCAGTCCCAGAATCAGAGCAAGGACTGGTGGCCGCCCTGGAGACAAAACAGGGTCGTCATGAATCCTCCCAGGCATACTATAGCCGGCTTAGAGAAGCATACTTCGGAGCTCGCAACGAACCTGACATGGAGCAGGACATAAACTTTAAGACTCTCTTTCTGAGAAATCTCCATCCTGCGGTAAGCCACCACCTTGGCGTCCTTGCATGCCCACAAACAATGACATCTCAACAGCTGCGAGACCTGGCGCACAAAGCCTACAGCAAGCAAAAGATGGCGTCAGAAAAGGGCACCAAGTCTACTGCAGTTCTTGATTTCAACACACAATGTCAAGAAATGACCCTAGAGGGCGCCCAACACCAAGAAAGCTTCAAGCCACCTCCTAGAGAATGGAGACCATCCTCATTCAACAGAGAACGTGACTTTCACTTTGGCGCCCGACCTACACAAAGAAACGACCGCTGGGATGGACCACGCGGACGACGACACTCACCTGAACGCTACTGGGAAAAATCCTGGTACCATCCAAGACCTTGTGAGAATCGATGGGAGAGATCATGGAGTCGGCCAACCTCATCAGGAAGCTCAAGAAATGGCTTGTGGGAATCTAATGCAACCAGTCCAACAAATCGACGAAAGAACTTACAAAGATCCCACACTGATCAAGCTCAAGCTGAATCTACACATGAAGAAGAGACATTGCCGTGTTTTGATTCACAAGAACTGATGAAAATGATGATGCAAGAGTTCTTCAAACGCAAAAAGGAGGATCGGAAGTGGGAAAAGAAAGAGAAACCCACTGCGGCCTGACTAGCGGCCAGACAAGAAGGCAACGACCACCTACTCCAACAAACCCCACAGAACAGCACCTCTTCTCCTTACCCCAAGAACACTGTAACTGTCATAACTTCAGATGGACAAGAAAGCTTCTTTAAACATCCAGAGCAAGAGACAGAAATTGACTCAACACATGACACGTCAGATCACAGAAGCTTCCAACAAACACCTGCTGATATAACCACTCAATCACCTGAAAGTGCTGTCCTAGTCGTCTGCCACCCCTCCGAAGAACACCGAACCAGTCCTGAACTCCTACCTATCTCATCTCAAACGCCAGTCCCTCAACTCCTAGGCGATCTCACCGAGAAAGGTGCAACGAGAAAGTTTTACCTCCCCATCACCATCGAAGGTCATGTCAAAGTGGAAGCCCTTCTAGACACAGGAGCCGACATCACTCTAATGTCAACTGAACTCCTTGAGAAAATTCAAAGAACGATAACTGATGGAACTTTCAAACTCCAAAGGTGTGAACTGAACCTGCAAGCATACTCAAACATGGGCCTACAGCTGAAACATTTGGCCCCAATTCACCTAACAGTGGGACCGATGAATCTCATCCACCCAGTCTACATCTCACCTCTAAACAACTATCCGCTCCTCATAGGAAAAGATCTGCTAAATCGCTTCAAACCCTTGATAGACTTTAAGCACCTGAAGTTGTGGACGCAAGTCCGTGAGCCACTGCCCTTCCAGTCAGTAGTCCCCAATGAGTCGCAGTGTCAAGCCACAGACGTTGCCTTCAATTTGCTTAGTGACGATGCAGTGTCAAAGTCAAGGCCAAGCTCAAGTTCAACGCCAAGCAGCAAAGAACAAGGCCCTTCCCTCTACTCACTGCAAGCGTGGGACTCAGGTCCCCCTCAACTCAGAACTGCCATAAATGTCCAAGACACTTTAGTATCTGTCGCAGTGCTAGCCCCTGGGCAGGAAAACTCAGCCGGCAACCTGAATCTCTTCAAAGCAACGAAGCACAGACACCAAAGCCTACCAAAGGACACCAGACTCAAGAAAGCAGATCACCAAGGACTTAAAGAAATTCTACATGAGTACAGGGACTCTTTTGCAAAGGACGTCCCGGACTGTGGCCCAATGAAACTGATGCCCACAGCGTAAGTCCATGACTGCCCAGACAATCACCAGGGCAATCTGAAAGCGGGCGTAGTCCGGCTCAACAGCGACCCTTGCCCATCACAACCATTCAATACATTTCATGCCCTCCCACCCATCCCAATGGCTACAGCTCTTACCCGCCACCAACATACCATTGGTATGCAACACCCCTCCTCCTCCTACATCAGCAGACCTACCCATTTCTGCTCACATCTTCGAACTTTACTCTCCTACGAGATCTACACTCGACTAATCCACGTCTTCAGACCTCCGCACCCTCCAATCCATTAAAAACATGCTGCATCTGCAAAACGGTGCCCTCACATATGTCTCTGAGCCTCTAACTGCGCAAAAGCTTGTAGTCCCTCAGAGCCAAAGGGGGATGAGGCTTAGGCATGCATACGATGCACCATGCGCAGTGCACTGTGGTGCCAAAACCACCTACTACCCATTCAAACAGGTGACACAGTGGCCTGGCATACAACAAGATGTGGCAGATTACATAGAAGGATGCCTGATGTATTGCCAGTTTCAACCAAGAAACCCAAGCCACCGAGCATAACTCAAAATTGAAAAATTATGCAGGAAATATAGAGACATTTGGATGTAAAGCCCCATACTAACCATCTCCTTCGCACAAGGAACTCAGTGTTGGAAACAAAGTGTGGTATTACGGTTCCGCCATCCTTGGCAGAACACTCCCTATCGCCAGTCGGAGAAAGTCCTTACCCCACTGAAAGGAATCCCACAAGCTCTCGCCTGTTGCCCACCAAACCAAAAGCGCAGCAAGGCAGTTCCTCAATAGGTTCGCCAAAAGCCGATAAAGAAACATTGGGACTCCAACCGACAGCAAAAGGGGGAAGACCAAACCCACTGACACAGACCGACAATTCATGACTATGCCTCACACTAACATGATTTCTATCCTTCTAGGTAAACACACAGCTAACCTCCCAAACACAACACAAATCACCTAAACATTCTCCTCCGCCGCACTGCTAGGACCAACCTCCGCCCAGCAGAGAGGAGCTGCTCCACACATGTGACACTTATCCTTACTGTCTAACCTCAGTCAGTGTCATTGTGTCCCTTTGTGTTTTCCTTTTTCTCCCTTTCTCTATGTGTCCCTTCCTTCCAGCCCTCATCAGAAACTGACCTAACTTTTCTTTCAAGTCTAGGCCCCCTGAAGATGGGATTGACTCAGTACACCAAATTAGTTGCAAATCACTGCCGGAAATTTTGTTAACGATTTGAGTAACCCCGCCAAACCATGATCTTCGTGGCTAACTGTCCCGTTGTCATTTTCTATCTCCAGGTAGATGTTATGATTCGCCGCCCTGTTTCTCTGCGTAATCAGGATTACCAATAGCTAACCGCAAAGTCTACCTCTAAAGGTGTATGGCCGATTCGACCCTATGATGTTTTCCAGAACAAACTACACCCTATCAGCCCCCAAAACTCTTGGGCCGACACCCGTCAGACATGGAAGTCCTTGCCCACATGCAGGCAGATGTGAACCACATGCTGCGCTAATTACAGAAAATGATCGTAACCCAGGCTGAATTAAGCGGGTACAACCGGCGTCCCAAACGATTATTGGGCGCCCTGCTGGGGCTGCTGCGGCTGTAGGCACTCTGTTTAACATTCTAAACCTAGCCACTTTAAAACGACATGTAAGCAAAATCCCGGCGGAATCATGATTTAGCACCGTCACAGATCTTGATAATCCCCGCACCCTTTCAAACTAAATTATCAAGTTCATGAACAAACTATTTGCGGTCGTACCAAAACGGTTATGCTCAAACGCAACGCCTAGTTACTCCCATGGCCCATGCGCTACGAGAAAGAGACTCCTCAATGGATAGCCCACCTTGAATACGATCCCATGCCCTGTCTGACGTAGCACCTGATCGAGCACACGTCTACACCGCCTCGTTGAACTCCCGATACTCCGGTCAATCAAGACTTGTGTGCACCTTGTTCTCTCTCTGCCTCTTGTTCCAGTGCCTGCCGATGTTCACAACAGAAACATCGCCAGCCAAAAGGGGGATGTGTAGGAATCCTGGTCGAGCAACGTACAAAACAGAAATGGCCATATTCCAAAGAAACAAAAGGACCCTCTTTCTCAGTCAAAATGCTGACACATGACCATCACATGATGATCACCAGACGCTAATTGTATGGACCGCTTTTGTCGAGATCTGCGTCTTACGCATCCAGAGAGAAGAAAACGCTCTCTGTCTCAGAGCACCTAAGAAACAAACCTCCAGTCTTCTGAAATAAAGCTGGCATGGCACATGATGCGTCCAGCGTGACTCACGTGGTTTTTCGGACTTCCTGTCCCCCTCTCCTCTGACATTCCAAAACACCCCGTCTCTCAATAGAGATACGTACACTGCAAAGACAAACTTTAAGAGACAATCAACTTATTAGTATTGCTATTAGAGCAACAGTATGTTCTCTTTTATATGCCTGCTGTGTTTTATGTGATGATTGGAGTTTAATCTATGCATTATATGCCTTTAGGAAAGGAAGTTGTCAAATGTATTAGCATGCAAGCGATATACTATTGTTTGATATCGGGATGAATGACCTTGATGATTGCAGTTTGTCTGAATGAACGAGAAAATGATACTGTGTATACTGAAATAGTTTATTGAAGTTAATAACAAAAATTGCAGAGAAATCCGTATCCTAATAAGTCACGTACCAGAAGGAATTACAGGACAGAAAGGGGGTGGCGAGACCCGCCCCTTTAGCAATGCCATTGGATCCCAGCATCATGGGACGTGCCCTAGCGGCCCGTTTAAAACTTCATGTTCCTAACAGAACCAAGCGAACTCAGCAAGAACTCAGCGAACTCAGAGCTCCCAGCTCTCGCCTCACGCCTTTCGCCTCTTGTGGTTTGAGTGCTTTTCCATCTGCGCTCGACCACTCGACCAAGCACGCAACGGTGCCATCAAAACTCTACAGAACTGAAGTTTCGTGACTGCCGAACTTTTCCAAGTCTCGCAACGCCGACTCAAAAGAACTTCCAGCGCATCAACCTGCGTAACCAGGCAACCGAAAGATCGGCTCCAGAAAACCACTC
The DNA here is from genome assembly GCF_049309525.1 of Garra rufa. Lineage (NCBI taxonomy): Eukaryota > Metazoa > Chordata > Actinopteri > Cypriniformes > Cyprinidae > Garra > Garra rufa. The sequence continues at coordinate 37,008,198 of NC_133367.1, read as the reverse complement.
CTCCACGTCGAGGGATTTCCCAAACTACGTCATCGACCAGCAACCAACCAGAACTTTCGCTCAGACGAGCCCCCGGAACCCCCGTTCCCAGCACAAACGCAAGTAACAAGATCTCTGTTTACTTCGCTGAAACTGGTGCAAAATACTCCCTAAGTAGTTAAAAGCTAAGTCTCTGCTTTTGTGATTTTCTAAGGTTGCGATCTAAGAACTAGTTAAGATACTAGAACATTTGGGGTTCTCTTCAACTCAGTAATTTCTCATCCCCGGAACTGTATGAGTGTGAGTGTGAATGTGTGAATGTGTGTGTGTGTGTGTGTGTGTGTGTTTGTGTGTGTGTGTGTGTGTGTGTGTTTATTTGTGTTTAGTAGATTAGCGTTGTGTCTTAGAGTAGTTCAATAAATCATTGTTTCATTAAAAGAAGTGTCTTGACTTTATGTTCACAAAAGTTCTATCTGTGTTTAGATCAAGCTACCTCAGCTTTAAAATTTCCTAACGTAATATTTTGGTTTATTTGTGATCTTGGCCAGGAACATAATATAAACCTTTTGAGTTAATACATTATGCTGAATTGACCACTTTGCTGGACGAATGGTTAAGAAGTGTAATCTATTAATTCTGAATCAATTTAATCAAGTTTCGAATCTTTCGATTCGATTCCTTATTTGAATCATTATAAATTTGAGCTAATTAAATCCTTACACACACACACGTTAATAACCCTGGTTTACGAGGACAATCAGGGTTTAACTGGACCTCATTCACATACACACACAAACACACGCTCCAAACCCTGGTTTACGAGGACGATCAGGGTTTAACTGGACTTGATTCATACACACAAACACACGCTCCAAACCCTGGTTTACGAGGACGATCAGGGTTTAACTGGACTTGATTCATACACACAAACACACGCTCCAAACCCTGGTTTACGAGGACGATCAGGGTTTAACTGGACTTGATTCATACACACAAACACACGCTCTGAACCCTGGTTTACGAGGACAATCAGGGTTTAACTGGACCTCATTCACATACACACACAAACACACATTACTGACCCTGGTTTACGAGGACATAGTTTAACTGGACCTCATTCACATACACACACAAACACACGTTACTAACCCTGGCTTACGAGGACGATCAGGGTTTAACTGGACTTGATTCATACACGCAAACACACGCTCCAAACCCTGGTTTACGAGGACAATCAGGGTTTAACTGGACCTCATTCACATACACACACAAACACACGTTACTGACCCTGGTTTAGGAGGACAATCAGAGTTTAACTGGACTTGATTCATACACACACTCCAAACCCTGGTTTATGAGGACAATCAGGATTTAACTGGACCTCATTCACATACACACACAAACACATGTTACTAACCCTGTATTACGAGGACGATCAGGGTTTAACTGGACTTGATTCATACACACAAACACACGCTCCAAACCCTGGTTTACGAGGACAATCAGGGTTTAACTGGACCTCATTCACATACACACACAAACACACATTACTGACCCTGGTTTAGGAGGACAGAGTTTAACTGGACCTCATTCACATACACACGTTACTAACCCTGGCTTACGAGGACGATCAGGGTTTAACTGGACTTGATTCATACACGCAAACACACGCTCCAAACCCTGGTTTACGAGGACAATCAGGGTTTAACTGGACCTCATTCACATACACACACAAACACACGTTACTGACCCTGGTTTAGGAGGACAATCAGAGTTTAACTGGACTTGATTCATACACACGCTCCAAACCCTGGTTTATGAGGACAATCAGGGTTTAACTGGACCTCATTCACATACACACACAAACACACGTTACTAACCCTGGCTTACGAGGACGATCAGGGGTTAACTGGACTTGATTCATACACACAAACATACGCTCCAAACCCTGGTTTACGAGGACAATCAGGGTTTAACTGGACCTCATTCACATACACACTAACACACGTTACTAACCCTGGTTTACAAGGACAATCGGGGTTTAACTGGGCATTGCACACAGCTATATGGAAATAACACCAAGTGACTGTTTTACCTTCTAATAAAAACGCATTTATTCAACAAAACTTGAACAAAGGCATGAAAGTGAATTGGCATTGCATATACATTGAGTTAAAACACACTCTGTTATATATATATATATATATATATATATATATATATATATATATATATATATATAACAGAGTGTGTTTTAATATAATCTAATATAACATATGTATAATCAGTATGCACAAAATTACTACACTGCCTTTCTAGGAAATGCCTTTAATCACCAAAACTTGAACCAAGCAATACGGTAATTTGGTGTTATTATATATAGCTCAAAAAAATACAGGGAACATTTAAACAACACAATGTAAGTCCAAGTCAATCACACTTCTGTGAAATCAAACTGCCCACTTAGAAAGCAACACTGATTGACAATCAATCTCACATGCTGTTGTGCAAAAGGAATAGACAACAGGTGAAAATTATAGGCAATGAGCAAGACAACCCCAATAAAGCAGTGGTTCTGCAGGTGGTGACCACAGACCATTTCTCAGTTCCTAGGATTTCTGGCTGATGCTTGAATGCTGGCGGTGCTTTCACTCTAGTGGTAGCATGAGACGGAGTCTACAACCCACACCAGTGGCTCAGATAGTGGAGCTCATCCAGGATGGCACATCAATGCGAGCTGTGGCAAGAAGGTTTGCTGTGTCTGTCAGCGTAGTGTCCAGAGCATGGAGGTGCTACCAGGAGACAGGCCAGTACATCAGGAGACATGGAGGAGGCTGCATCACCTGATGTACTGGCCTGTCTCCTGGTAGCACCTCCATGCTCTGGACACTAAACCTTCGCACACAAACAGAAAAGTGGTATCTACTGAAAGCTTGAGATTTATGCTTTTAAACAAAGTTTGATCAAAAACAAATAATCTGTGATAAATTAATCTATATGAAACCAAGGAGATGTCTAGTCTATCCAGTTCCAACTAATTATCTCTAATGTGACCGCGCCCACTAGCGAAATTCCTTTAGATATGCAAATTAGCCATGTGCCACAAGCGCGGCAAGGACCGGAGTATCTGTATGCGAGGAAACTCCCACATCACCGCAACAAAGCAACATGACTTCAAGTTCATCTTGGTTACAGTTTGTTTCTGAATGAAGATATGCTGTGAGGAATAAGACTTATATTTACCACGATCATAAGAAGGACGCGATGCAATGCAAACCCAGCAGGAGGAGACATTTACATGAGTAAGTCTTACTTTCATTTTCCTATTAGCTTTCGCTGTTATTTACTTTGACAAAACGTGTACACATTTTACTAGTTAGACTTATTCCAAACTAAAATTCCTGACTTTATCAAATGAAACATTATGAAGTACGTTTGATTGCATTGCATCTCTCACGATGCCAGGATATTTATAATGTTCTAGAAAAACGATGTGATTATGACTGAGATGCATTTATGACGATATGTTTATGACCGTAGAATCATACTTATTTATTTATTTATTTATTTTATTGTATAACAGTAGGGTGTAAAAGTAATATGTGTGCTTACACTGAATGTATGTTTACATCACGTTTATTAGTAATATAGTGCTAAACGATATTACATGTCCTTTTTTACATTAGTACAAATGCTAGAGTCTATGACTATATACTATATACCAGTTATTCCCCTGTAAAGGGAAGTGTGTCCAAACCTTTGCCTGGTAGTGTATGTGTGTGTATTTATTTATTATAAATGCTCCTAATATGAATAGGCTCACAGATGTTTTGCTTTTGTTGTTTTTAGTGCTCAGAAACCTGCTCAACAGATGAATCTTGCTGTCCTTTCCTTGAGTCTCTTCAAACTGTTTTCCTCTGAGAGCGCTGTACAAACTTCAGATGATACAGATAAAAATACAGTACAAATACAGATATTTAAAGTGCACACACTTTAATATCAGGTAAGATTTACTTGTTTTATTTGTTGAACTGAATTCAGAAAAAGTTTTCAGAAATGCCACAAAGTCTGTGCACATCTGTGTGGTTAGATGAGGGAGCTCAATATTGTGTCTTTGACCTTCATTATGTATGTTTTGATTATACTGTGTTGTAAATAAAATACAAATAATCTAAAAAACGATTTTTTTTAATCTTCTCACATTGTTTCTTCTTCTGCTAGTCAAGTCAGTCATTGATGGGGCCATTAGGGAGGGCTCTTTTGTCTTTCAGGTGTGAATTGCTAAATATTCATGGGCCATTGCCACACCTATGAATAATCCCTTTCGATCACAAAACATGTTTTAGAACATTTACATCAATATATTGTTTTTTCTGAACGAGTGAACGAGATGATTTTCACATCATTTGGTTGATAAAATTCTAGCCTACTCCATACAATTCTCAAAAGTCTTGTAAACAAATGGCCTGTATGTGTTTCATGACCTTATTTCAGTGACTTCAAAACTTTAGTTTTTCACTAACCACGCATAAACGTAGTTTTCTCAAAAACACAACCATGTACATTAATGTTGCTTACATATTATTGTAGCCCAATATGTGCTGATTACAATGTAATCAGACTTTAGCCATTAAAATGTTTTTAAGATACTGAAAAAACAACAAATGTCAGGGCATGTCAAACTTCTTCAGGGCCTCAAAACACCCTCAGGCCCCAGAGGGTTAATGTTCACATAGACAATGCAGAAAGCAAAACTACAAAAGAAATTATAACAGTTTTGAACACGTTTGACCTGATTCAGCATGTGCATGGGCCTACACACAATCGTGGACACACTCTTGATTTACTCATCAGTAAGGGTCTAAACATTTCATCCACTGTTATCAAGGATGTAGCACTATCTGATCACTTCTGTATTTTCTTTGATATATTGATCTCTGCTACCACTGAATCTAGATCTGTCTCTGTCAGGAAGAGATGCATTAACGATAACACGAGTGTGCTATTTATGAAGGCTATATCTTCAATGCCAAGCATTTCTGCAGACTCTGTTGATTTTCTCCTGGACTCCTTTAACTCAAAAGTTAAGAATGTCATTGATGACATTGCACCTATAAAAAACAGAAAGATAATTGGACAGAAATCACCGTGGAGAAAATCAACAGCAGTACAGATAATAAAAAGACAATGCAGAAAAGCTGAGCGGATGTGGCGGAAGACAAAACTTGAAATTCACTATAGCATCTATAAAGACAGCCTTCATGCTTTCAATGTTGAACTAAGTAAAGCTAGACAAACATTCTTCTCAAACCTTATAAACAGCAACTTAAACAACACTCGCACTCTTTTTGCTACCGTTGAGAGACTAACAAACCCCCCTAGTCAGATCCCTAGTGAACTGCTCTCTGACAGCAAGTGCGATGAGTTTGCTTCCTTCTTTTCTGAGAAGATCAATAATATCAGAAAGACAATTAGCACATCCTCAAGTTATGCAGAGGTCAGACAGATTCGACCGCAATTTCAAAAAGAAGTCATTATGTCTACTTTTGAAGAAATAGATAGCAACATTTTGGAAGAAACAGTACAGCACCTCAAATCGTCAACCTGCCCCCTTGACACACTTCCTACATCTTTTTTCAAAAGTGTGCTTAGCTGTTTAGAAGCAGATCTTTTAAAAGTGGTGAACACCTCACTTCTTTCTGGGACTTTTCCAAACTCCCTGAAAACTGCAGCCGTTAAGCCCCTTCTGAAAAAGAAAAATCTTGATAACACCATATTGAGCAACTATAGACCAATATCAAATCTTCCTTTTATAGGAAAGATTATTGAAAAGGTTGTTTTCAATCAGCTGAATCACTACATAAACTCAAATGGATACCTGGACCACTTCCAATCTGGCTTCAGACAACATCATAGCACAGAGACAGCGCTCATAAAGATAATAAATGATATTCGCCTAAATTCAGATTCTGGCAAAATATCAGTGCTGGTATTACTAGATCTCAGTGCTGCGTTCGACACTGTCGATCATAACATTCTGCTAGATAGACTGGAAAACTGGGTCGGGCTTTCTGGGATGGTTCTAAATTGGTTCAGGTCATACTTAGAAGGGAGAGGCTATTATGTGAGTATAGGAGAACATAAGTCTAAGTGGACGTCCATGACATGCGGAGTCCCACAAGGCTCAATTTTAGCGCCGCTGTTGTTCAGCCTGTATATGCTCCCACTAAGTCAAATAATGAGAAAGAACAAAATTGCATATCACAGCTATGCAGATGATACCCAGATTTACCTAGCCTTATCGCCAAATGACTACAGCCCCATTGACTCTCTCTGCCAATGCATTGATGAAATTAACAGTTGGATGTGCCAAAACTTTTTACAGTTAAACAAGGAGAAAACGGAAGTCATTGCATTTGGAAACAAAGATGAAGTTCATAAGGTAAATGCGTACCTTGACACTAGGGGTCAAAAAACAAAAAATCAAGTCAAGAATCTGGGTGTGATTCTGGAGTCAGACCTCAGTTTCAGTAGTCATGTTAAAGCAGTAACTAAATCAGCATACTATCATCTTAAAAACATTGCAAGAATTAGATGTTTTGTTTCCCGTCAAGATTTGGAGAAACTTGTTCATGCCTTTATCACCAGCAGGGTAGACTATTGTAATGGTCTCCTCACCGGCCTTCCCAAGAAGACCATTAGACAGCTGCAGCTCATACAGAACGCTGCTGCCAGGATTCTGACTAGAACCAAAAAATCAGAGCATATTACACCAGTCCTTAGGTCCTTACACTGGCTTCCAGTTATGTTTAGGATAGATTTTAAAGTACTTTTACTTGTTTATAAAGCACTCAATGGCCTAGGACCTACATACATTGCAGATATGCTCACTGAATATAAACCTAACAGACAACTCAGATCACTAGGATCGAGTCAGTTAGTAATATCAAGGGTTCACACAAAACAAGGGGAATCCGCTTTTAGCTATTATGCCGCCCGCAGTTGGAATCAGCTTCCAGAAGAGATCAGATGTGCTAATACATTAGCCACATTTAAATGCAGACTCAAAACTCACCTGTTTAGTTGTGCATTTATTGAATGAGCACTGTGCTACGTCCGAACAGTTTGCATTATTTTATGCATAATCATTTTACTGTATTAATTAATTTGAAATCATTTTCTTTTCTTTTTTTTAAATCATCTTAAATGTTCTTAATTTTGTTTTTATTGTTGTGATTATTATTTTAAATTTTTATGCTATTGTGATTTTAATTCCTTTTTATGTACAGCACTTTGAATTACCATTGTGTATGAAATGTGCTATATAAATAAACTTGCCTTGCCTTGCCTTGCCTTTCTGGGGCACCACCCTTAAAAGGACATCTTTGTATCTTACTTACCCCTAAAAGTTGTGAAAAATTATTACTTCAGAGCAACAATACAAGCCCTAAAGTACTCCTATGAACCTTTTAAGGCTAAATAAAATACAAAGATGTTCTTTTTCTGGTGTACCCTTAGAGGTAGTTTTTTGCTTTTTCCTTATGGCTTTTGAACTTTAGTCAACAAAGCTTAAATTAATCTAAGAACATTGCTTTTTCCCCTGCAAACCTCGATTCCTCACGAAATCTCTTATTAGGGCCCGAGCACCGATGGTGTGAGGACCCTATTGAATCTGCTCCGTTTATTATTATTATTATTAGGGCCCGAGCACCGATGGTGTGAGGACCCTATTGAATCTGCCCCGTTTATTATTAGGGCCCGAGCACCGATGGTGTGAGGACCCTATTGGATCTGCTCCGTTTCTTATTAGGGCCCGAGCCCAAAAGGGCGAAGGCCCTATTGTTCTTCTAAGGGTTCTTATTTTTTTTTTTTTTTTTTTTTACACCTTCCGGGCACTTTTGGGGGCCTTAACATACTCAAAAACTCTTGAAAATTTGCACACACGTCGGAATCTGCGGCCATCAGGACGCCACAGAGGCTGGGACCCGGGCGTGGTTCAGGGCCTCTACAGCGCCCCCTGGAACACAGTTTGAAAACTTGATGTACTGCGCACACATACTTGCACGTACTGATATGAAACTCGGTACACATGTAGATCTCACTGAGCCAAACAACTTTTGTACTCTATGTCATAGGCTCCACGCAACAGGAAGTGAGATATTTAGGGCTGTTTAAAAAGCGCATGCTCTGGAATTTAACGTACTCCTCCCAGGAATTCCATTGGATTGTCACCAAACTCGGTCAGCATGATCTCAAGACATTAGGGACGCTAAATTGCGAGGAGATTTTTGATATCTCGAACGGTTTGGCCGTGGCAAGGCGACAAAGTTATGGCGAGAAATGAGAAACAGGAAGTGTCTAATAACTGTTGGACACATTGCCTGATTCTGATGAAAATTCACCAGTTTGTTCGTTGTATGATGCCGATTCCATAAATGTGACTATTATGAGTCAAAGTTATAGCGCCACCAACTGGGAGCAGGAAGTGTGTCATTTTCAAAATGCTTTGAAATCAGCCTCTTAATTTTACTCGATTTTCTTTAAACTTCATCAAAATCATGTCAAAACACGACCGATAAGAATATGTAAAGGGGTCGATGATAAATCGAATGCTGTTGCCATGGCAACATGTCAAACTTTAAAATTAGATTCTTGTCTTTTCAAGGCAGATAACATGCTTAGAATTTCATGAAACTCAAGACACACATCAATATTAATGATAGTTAGACACTGGCAAAAGGTCATAAATGGGCGTGGAGCAGGCACTCTATAGCGCCATCTTTTGACAAAAGTTGGGGGGTTAGTTTTTCCTACAGTCACCAAACTCTGTACATATATTAATCTCATCAATTTGGACAACTTTCTAAATCAAACTCATTAGCTGAGACCAACAGGAAGCCGGCTATTTTGATTTGAATGTGGATTTTTGGAAAAATCAGGCTGTAAACAAATGCACACTACTTCTAAGAACAACCAGCTGTTCACACCAAACTTTTTTAACATGAAGAGAATATTCTGAAGATGTTAAATTGCGACCGGATTTTGGATATCTTGAACGGTGTGGACGTGGTGATTTTTTAAAGATATAGTAAAAAATATTTTTATATCTTTAAAGTGCAGCATCCAAACTCTTTAAAACTTTTTTCACACAGAGATCTAATCATTCTGAGCAAGTGCTGGAAATAAAAAATGTATACAAGCTTCTATGAATTAAAGAAAATTTAAAAAAGAACTCAGAAACCTGCTGTCACTCTGGTGAATGTCTCTACAGTATGTGTGTGCGTTGAGTCAGGCACAGAGAAGCTCATTATTGCAGGGGGGAGGGGTGAGAGGCAGAAAGGGAGAGAGGGGTAGAAAGTGAAACATGCTATCTTGCTTATAGACCATCTTTGAGAAATGCACATATATATATATAGTGTAATCGAAATAAATACGTCTGATCTTTGAGAGTCTGATATTTTGAGAAAATATAAAGGGTCCCTAAGTCTTTCATTGTTTGTATTTTGCAGTTGTTGTTTTTTTATTTTTTTATTTTTTTACTGAACTATACCATGAACTTGTCCTATTCAGTCACATAGCAAAAGATTAAGAAAAATTAAACTTTTAGCATTAGCGATTTATCTTCATTGATAGACATTTATTTTCATAGTGTTATTTATTGAATATAAAATTTAAATTAACAACTTCAAGACAAACTTGGACAACAAAACAAGCTTTGCTGTTATCTGTTCAAAACATCTGAAAATTATAAAATTTTAAGATGAGATATATATATATATATATATATATATATATATATATATATATATATATCGCCCCTTTCAATACTCAACTTGTTTTTAAAGATATTTTGAAAGAATGAAGCGTTTATAGAGCACTTTATTGTGTATTGCTGTACACCCACATGAACTGTGTGCATGTTCATGTTAATTCACAGTACATAAATTATATATGAATACTTTTTTCGCTTAATATTAATTAACATTAATAAATGCTATTTATTTATTGGTCATGTTAACTAATATAGTTAATGCTAACAAATAAAACTGAATGGCAACATTTTATATTTTGTGTGTATGTGTCTGTGTGTTGATTTTAAAGTCTAACCCTTTCAATTCTGTAAACTTTAAATCCAAACTAGCAGAGGGTTACTGTGAATGCATGTGCCAACTGGGCACCGTCTTCCTTATTGATTCTTAGTTATGTAGCGCTTAAGAGTGATGTCTTATAACAGGAGGAGTCACCAGCAAAGCAATATCCACACAAAAATTGTACAGATAGGTAACGATGACATTTAAGCAGAAGTGGTGGACGTAAAGCAAGCAATAATAACATTTTGTTATCATCATGAATCATGTTCTTATCATCATCATCAGAGTATAGGGAAAATTTAGCATATTGGTTCACAGTTGGCATTATCTGAAGTCCTTGCATTGATTGCATTTAATTAAATCAACATTATATTTGGTCAGTCTGATCTTGAGGCCTTAGAGATGTTAAATTGTGAAGATCTTGAGTTTTCATTGAGTTGTTATAACTTAGCCATAAAATGTCTGATCTGCCACAAAATTCACAGGTTTGGTAAGAGTCCTGGCCTGAAGACACCTAAAGACCAATATTCAGATATTATCATAGCGCCACTTGTTGGCAGCAGGATATATCATATCTTTCACTAACTCAAACATACCAAGGTCAATCTGCACCAAACTTCATATGTTTGATAATAGTGATGGCCTGAACACATCTACATGCCAATAATTAGTTACAGGCATAGCGCCACCATCTTTCAGCAGCAAGTTTGGCACATTTAAATGACTTATGACAGATTTTTTCTATATTTACTGTATTAAAAGCATACTGCCCACCGTTTGCTGATTTCCTGAAGCCACCGGTCGGCGGTGAGCCCGGGTGTGAGGGCCCGTTCATCGCTGCTTGCAGCTTTAATTATTATTATTCTTCTTCTCCGGAATGAATCGCATTTTTGAGGGCCTAAACATACCCGAAAACTCATGAAACTTTGCACACACATCAAACCTGGCGAAAATGGACGTCTGATATGGGTTGCAGAAGTGGGTGTGGCAAAATGGCTCAATATCGCCACCTTTACACGTTCCGCGGTGTGCGCATTCAGCTGTGATTCACGTACATGCACGCAAATCGGTACACACATGTAACTCACCAATACCTACAAAAAAGCCTCCTGGGACAAAATCCGAAACCCAACAGGAAGTCGGTTATTATTAATTTTCTTAGCAAAATTTGTGTCATTTTTGCCATTTTCAGGCGTCATACTTGAACGAACTCCTCCTAGAGATTTATTCGGATCAACACCAAATTTGGTGAGTCTAATCTAAAGCCCTTTGTGACGTTAAATTGCGAAGATCTAGAGTTTTCATCAGAGGGCGTGTCCGTGGCGGCCTCGCAAATTTCGATGTTTCGCCATGAAAAAGGAAGTTGCTATAACTCAGGCATAAAATGTCCGATCTGCCCCAAACTTCACATGTGTGATAACACTCCTGACCTGAAGACATCTACATGCCCATATTCAGTTTTACTCATAGCGCCACCTGCAGGCACCAGGAAGTGTCATGCTGTACTCTGCAATAAATTCCTCCTGGAGATTTAATCAGATCAACACCAAAATCGGTCAGTCTAATAAAAAGGCTTTAGCGATGTTAAATTGCGAAGATCTTGAGTTTTCGTTGAAGGGCGTGTCCGTGGCGGCCTGTCAAATTTCGTGGTCTCGCCATGGATATAAATCTTGTTATAACTCAGCCATAAAATGTCCGATTTGCCTCAAACTTCACATGTTCGATAAGAGTCCTGGCCTGAACCAATCTGAAGGCCTATATTCTATTATAATCACAGCGCCACCTGTTGGCAACAGGAAATGACTTGTACCAAACTCCTCCTAGAGATTTAATGATATCAACATTATATTTGGTCAGTCTGATCTCGAGGCCTTAGAGATGTTAAATTGTCAAGATCTTGAGTTTTCGTTAAAGGGCGTGTCCATGGCGGCCTGACAAAGTTTGATGTTTCGCCATGGACATAAAAGTTGTTATAACTCAGCCATAAAATGTCCGATCTGCCTCAAACTTCACATGTTTGGTAAGAGTCCTGGCCTGAAGACATCTAAAGGCCAATATACAGATATTATTATAGTGCCACCTACTGGCAGCAGGATATATCATATCTTGCACTAACTCACACATACCAAGGTCAATCTGCACCAAACTTCATATGTTTGATGAAAGTGCTGGCCTGAACACATCTACATGCCAATAATCAGTTATTGGCATAGCGCCACCAGCTGGCAGCAGGAAGTTTGGCACATTTAAGTGACTTTGATCTATTTTTCCTACATTTACTGTATTAAAAGCATACTGCCCACCGTTTGCTGTGTTCCTAAAGCCACCGGTCGGCGGTGAGCCCGTGTGCGAGGGCCCGTTCATCGCTGCTTGCAGCTTTAATTATTATTATTAGGGCCCGAGCACCGATGGTGTGAGGACCCTATTGGATCTGCTCCGTTTCTTATTATTATTATTCTTATCCGGAATGAATCGCATTTTTGAGGGCCTAAACATACCCGAAAACTAACGAAACTTTGCACACACATCAGACCTGCCGAAAATGGACGTCTGATATGGGTTGCAGAAGTGGGTGTGGCAAAATGGCTCAATAGCGCCACCTTTACACGTTCCGCGGTGTGCGCATTCAGCTGTGATTATCGTACATGCACAAAAATCGGTACACATATGTAACACACCAATACCTACAAAAAAGCCTCTTGAGATAAAATCCGAAACCCAACAGGAAGTCGGTTATTATTAATTTTCTCAGCAAATTTTGTGTCATTTTTGCCATTTTCAGGCGTCATACTTGAACGAACTCCTCCTAGAGATTTATTCGGATCAACGCCAAATTTGCTGAGTCTAATCTAAAGCCCTTTGCGACGTTAAATTGCGAAGATCTAGAGTTTTCATCAGAGGGCGTGTCCGTGGCGGCCTGACAAATTTCGATGCTTCGCCATGAAAAAGGAAGTTGTTATAACTCAGGCATAAAATGTCCGATCTGCCCCAAACTTCACATGTGTGATAACACTCCTGACCTGATGACATCTATATGTCTATATTCAGTTATAGTCATAGCGCCACCTGCTGGCAACAGGAAGTGTCATGCTGTACTCTGCAACAAACTCCTCCTAGAGATTTATACAGATCAACACCAAAATCGGTCAGTCTAATATAAAGGCTTTAGTGATGTTTATTTGCGAAGATCTTGAGTTTTCGTTGAAGGGCGTGTCCGTGGCGGCCTGACAAATTTCGAGGTCTCGCCATGGATGTAAAACTTGTTATAACTCAGCCATAAAATGTCCGATTTGCCTCAAACTTCACATATTCGATAAGAGTCCTGGCCTGAACAAATCTGAAGGCCAATATTCTATTATAATCACAGCGCCACCTGTTGGCAACAGGAAATGACTTGTAGCAAACTCCTCCTAGAGATTTAATGATATCAACTTTATATTTGCTCAGTCTGATCTAGAGGCCTTAGAGATGTTAAATTGTGAAGATCTTGAGTTTTCGTTAAAGGGCGTGTACGTGGCGGCGTCACAAAGTTTGATGTTTCGCCATGTACATAGAAGTTGTTATAACTCAGCCATAAAATGTACGATCTGCCTCAAACTTCACAGGTTTTGTAGGAGTCCTGGCCTGAAGACACCTAAAGGCCAATATTCAGATATTATCATAGCGCCACTTGTTGGCAGCAGGATATATCATATCTTTCAATAACTCAAACATAGCAAGGTCAATCTGCACCAAACTTCATATGTTTGATGAAAGTGCCAGCCTGAACACATCTACATGCCAATAGTCAGTTATAGGCATAGCGCCACCAGCTGGCAGCAGGAAATTTGGCACATTTAAGTGACTTTGACATAATTTTTCCTATTTTTACCGGATTAAATGCATACTGCCCACCATTAGCTGTGTTCCAAAAGCCACCGGTCGGCGGTGAGCCCGTGTGCGAGGGCCCGTTCATCGCTGCTTGCAGCTTTAATTATTATTATTATTCTTATCCGGAATGAATCGCATTTTTGAGGGCCTAAACATACCCGAAAACTAACGAAACTTTGCACACACATCAGACCTGGCGAAAATGGACGTTTGATATGGGTTGCAGAAGTGGGTGTGGCAAAATGGCTCAATAGCGCCACCTTTACACGTTCCGCGGTGTGCGCATTCAGCTGTGATTATCGTACATGCACAAAAATCGGTACACACATGTAACACACCAATACCTACAAAAAAGCCTCTTGAGATAAAATCCGAAACCCAACAGGAAGTCGGTTATTATTAATTTTCTCAGCAAAATTTGTGTCATTTTTGCCATTTTCAGGTGTCATACTTGAACGAACTCCTCCTAGAGATTTATTCCGATCAACACCAAATTTGGTGAGTCTAATCTAAAGCCCTTTGTGACGTTAAATTGTGAAGATCTAGAGTTTTCATCGGAGGGCGTGTCCGTGGCGGCCTCGCAAATTTCGATGTTTCGCCATGAAAAAGGAAGTTGCTATAACTTAGGCATAAAATGTCCGATCTGTCCCAAACTTCACATGTGTGATAACACTCCTGACCTGAAGACATCTACATGCCCATATTCAGTTATAGTCATAGCGCCACCTGCAGGCAACAGGAAGTGTCATGCTGTACTCTACAACCAACTCCTCCTAGAGATTTATACAGATCAACTCCAAAATCGGTCAGTCTAATGTAAAGGCCTTAGCGATGTTAAATTGTAAAGATCTTGAGTTTTCGGTAAAGGGCGTGTCCGTGGCGGCCTGACAACTTTCGAGGTCTCACCATGGATATAAAACTTGTTATAACTCAGCCATAAAATGTCCGCTTTGCCTCAAACTTCACATATTCGATAAGAGTCCTGGCCTGAACACATCTCAAGGCCAACATTCTATTATAATCACAGCGCCACCTGTTGGCAACAGGAGATGACTTGTATCAAACTCCTCCTAGAGATTTAATGATATCAACATTATATTTGGTCAGTCTGATCTAGAGGCCTTAGAGATGTTAAATTGCGAAGATCTTGAGTTTTCGTTAAAGGGCGTGTCCGTGGTGGCGTGACAAAGTTTGGTGTTTCGCCATGGACATAGAAGTTGTTATAACTCAGCCATAAAATGTCCGATCTGCCTCAAACTTCACAGGTTTCGTAAGAGTCCTGGCCTGAAGACACCTAAAGGCCAATATTCAGATATTATCATAGCGCCACCTGTTGGCAGCAGGATATATCATATATTTCACTAACTCAAACATACCAAGGTCAATCTGCACCAAACTTCATATGTTTGATGAAAGTGGTGGACTGAACACATCTACATGCCAATAATCAGTTATAGGCATAGCGCCACCAGCTGGCAGCAGGAAATTTGGCACATTTAAGTGACTTTGACATATTTCTCATATTTTTACTGTATTAAAAGCATACTACCCACAATTTGCTGTGTTCCTAAAGCCACCGATCGGCGGTGAGCCCGTGTGCGAGGGCCCATTCATCGCTGCTTGCAGCTTTAATTATTAGGGCCCGAGCACTACAGTGCGAGGACCCTATTGGAATTGCTCCGTTTATTATTATTCTTCTTCTTCTTCTCCAAAATGAAAAGTCTTTTTGAGGGCCTAAACATGCCCGAAAACTCACGAAACTTTGCACATGCATCAGACCTGGCGAAAATTTACATCTGATATGGTTTTCAAAAGTGGGTGTGGCAAAATGGCTAGATAGCGCCACCTATAAAATTTCAACGGAGTGCGCCTCGAGCTACGTTTCACGTACATGTACGAAACTCGGTACACATATGTAACACACCAATACCTACAAAAAAGTCTCCTGGTGCAACATCCGAAACCCAACAGGAAGTCAGCTATATTGACTTTCCTGTACGATTTTTGTGCAGTTTTTGCCATTTTCAGGCCTCGTACTTTAACGAACTCCTCCTACAGTTTTTATCCGATCATCTTCAAATTTGCTGAGTGTCATCATAAGGCCTTTGCGATGTTAAATTGCGAAGCTTTAGAGTTTTCGTCGATGGGCGTGTCCGTGGCGGCCTGACAAACTTTGATGTTTCGCCATGAAAAAGGAAGTTGCTATAACTCAGGCATACGATGTCCGATCTGCCTCAAACTTCACATGTTTGATGACAGTCCGGTCCTGAACACACGTCAGTGCCCAAATTCAGTTATAGTCATAGCGCCACCTGCTGACAACAGGAAATGACATGTTTAACACTGTTACGGACTCTTAGCAACATATTGAAAAGCGTTAACAAGTCGTAAATAGGCTAGCAACATGCTACAAACATGCTAAAACATGCTAGCAACACTTAGCTAAGAGCTAAAGCATGCTATTAATACAAATACAAAAGGAAATTGCTGTAACTCATGTATATACTGTTGAATCTGACCCAAACTTAATATTCAACATGCTACAAAAATAATAAAGCATGCTAGCAACACTTAGCTAATATGCTAAAGCATGCTAATAATACAATAAAACAGGAAGTTACTCTAACTCAGGCATACCATGTCCAATCAGCCCCAAACTTAACATGTTTGATAAGAATCCTGGCCTAAACACACGCCCATGCCCGTATTCAGTTATAGTCATAGCGCCACCAGCTGGTAACAGGAAGCCACATGTTTAATACTGTTGTGGATGCCTAGCAACATTTTAAAAAATTCAACAACTGTTAAACAGGGTAGCAACATGCTAGAAACATGCTATAACATGTTAGCAACATTTAGCTAAGTGCTAAAGCATACTCTTAATGCAATGAAACAGGAAGTTACTGTAACTCAGGCATGCAATGTCCAATCAGCCCCAAACTTCACATGTTTGATAACAGTCCTGGCCTGAAGATATCTACATGCCAATATTCAGTTATAGTTATAGCGCCACCTACTGTCAACAGGAAGTGACATGTTTAACACTGTGACACACTATTAGCAACACACTAAAAAAGCCACTGAGTGCTAAACTAGTTTAAAACGTACTCAAACATGCTAGCAACACTTACTTAGTGCTAAAGCATGTTGTTAAAGACATAAAACAGGATGTTACTGTAACTCAGACATGCAATGTCCAATCAGCCCCAAACTTCACGTTTGATAAGACTCCTGGCCTGAAGATATATACATGCCAATATTCAGTTATAGTCACAGCGCCACCTGCTGACAACAGGAAGTGACGTTTAATGGTGTTACGGACTCCTAACAACATAATAAAAAGCGTCAGCAAGTTTTAAATAGGCTAGCATCATGCTAGAATCATGTTAAAACATGCTAGCAACACTTAGCTGAGAGCTAAAGCATGATATTAATACAAAGAAAAATAAGTGTAACTCATGCATACAATGTCCAATCTGACCCAAGCTTAATATGTTTGATAAGACTCCTGGTCTGAACACAAGCCCATGCCCATATTCAGTTATAGTGATAGTGCCACCTGCTGGCAACAGGAAGTCTTTGCCATTTTCAGGCCTCATACTTTAACGAACTCCTCCTACAGTTTTTATCCGATCATCTTCAAATTTGCTGAGTGTCATCATAAGGCCTTTGCGATGTTAAATTGCGAAGCTTTAGAGTTTTCGTCGAAGGGCGTGTCCGTGGCGGTCGGACAAACTTTGATGTTTCGCCATGAAAAAGGAAGTTGCTATAACTCAGGCATACGATGTCCGATCTGCCTCAAACTTCACATGTTTGATGACAGTCCGGTCCTGAACACACGTCAGTGCCCATATTCAGTTATAGTCATAGCGCCACCTGCTGACAACAGGAAATGACATGTTTAACACTGTTACGGACTCCTAGAAACATATTGAAAAGCGTTAACAAGTCTTAAATAGGCTAGCAACATGCTACAAACATGCTAAAACATGCTAGCAACACTTAGCTAAGAGCTAAAGCATGCTATTAATACAAATACAGAAGGAAATTGCTGTAACTCATGTATATAATGTTGAATCTGACCCAAACTTAATATTCAACATGCTACAAAAATAATAAAGCATGCTAGCAACACTTAGCTAATATGCTAAAGCATGCTAATAATACAATGAAACAGGAAGTTACTCTAACTCAGGCATACAATGTCCAATCAGCCCCAAACTTAACATGTTTGATAAGAATCCTGGCCTAAACACACGCCCATGCCCGTATTCAGTTATAGTCATAGCGCCACCAGCTGGTAACAGGAAGCCACATGTTTAATACTGTTGTGGATGCCTAGCAACATTTTTAAAAAATTCAACAACTGTTAAACAGGGTAGCAACATGCTAGAAACATGCTATAACATGTTAGCAACATTTAGCTAAGTGCTAAAGCATACTCTTAATGCAATGAAACAGGAAGTTACTGTAACTCAGGCATGCAATGTCCAATCAGCCCCAAACTTCACATGTTTGATAACAGTCCTGGCCTGAAGATATCTACATGCCAATATTCAGTTATAGTTATAGCGCCACCTACTGTCAACAGGAAGTGACATGTTTAACACTGTGACACACTTTTAGCAACACACTAAAAAAGCCATTGAGTGCTAAACTAGTTTAAAACGTACTCAAACATGCTAGCAACACTTACTTAGTGCTAAAGCATGTTGTTAAAGACATAAAACAGGAAGTTACTGTAACTCAGACATGCAATGTCCAATCAGCCCCAAACTTCACATGTTTGATAACAGTCCTGTCCTGAAGATATCTACATGCCAATATTCAGTTATAGTCATAGCGCCACCTACTGACAACAGGAAGTGACGTTTAATGGTGTTACGGACTCCTAGCAACATAATAAAAAGCGTCAGCAAGTTTTAAATAGGCTAGCATCATGCTAGAATCATGTTAAAACATGCTAGCAACACTTAGCTGAGAGCTAAAGCATGATATTAATACAAAGAAAAATAAGTGTAACTCATGCATACAATGTCCAATCTGACCCAAGCTTAATATGTTTGATAAGAGTCCTGGTCTGAACACAAGCCCATGCCCATATTCAGTTATAGTCATAGTGCCACCTGCTGGCAACAGGAAGTCACATGTTTAATACTGTTGTGGATGCCCAGCAACATTTTAAAAATATCAACAAGTGTTAAATAGGGTAGCAACATGCTAGAAACATGTTAGCAACATTTAGCTAAGTACTAAAGCATACTCTTAATGCAATGAAACAGGAAGTTACTGTAACTCAGGCGTGCAATGTCCAATCAGCCCCAAACTTAACATATTTGATAAGAATCCTGGCCTAAACACACGCCCATGCCCGTATTCAGTTATAGTCATAGCGCCACCAGCTGGTAACAGGAAGCCACATGTTTAATACTGTTGTTGATGCCTAGCAACATTTTTAAAAAATTCAACAACTGTTAAACAGGGTAGCAACATGCTAGAAACATGCTATAACATGTTAGCAACATTTAGCTAAGTGCTAAAGCATACTCTTAATGCAATGAAACAGGAAGTTACTGTAACTCAGGCATGCAATGTCCAATCAGCCCCAAACTTCACATGTTTGATAACAGTCCTGGCCTGAAGATATCTACATGCCAATATTCAGTTATAGTTATAGCGCCACCTACTGTCAACAGGAAGTGACATGTTTAACACTGTGACACACTATTAGCAACACACTGAAAAAGCCATTGAGTGCTAAACTAGTTTAAAACGTACTCAAACATGCTAGCAACACTTACTTAGTGCTAAAGCATGTTGTTAAAGACATAAAACAGGAAGTTACTGTAACTCAGACATGCAATGTCCAATCAGCCCCAAACTTCACATGTTTGATAATAGTCCTGTCCTGAAGATATCTACATGCCAATATTCAGTTATAGTCATGGCGCCACCTACTGACAACAGGAAGTGACGTTTAATGGTGTTACGGACTCCTAGCAACATAATAAAAAGCGTCAGCAAGTTTTAAATAGGCTAGCATCATGCTAGAATCATGTTAAAACATGCTAGCAACACTTAGCTGAGAGCTAAAGCATGATATTAATACAAAGAAAAATAAGTGTAACTCATGCATACAATGTCCAATCTGACCCAAGCTTAATATGTTTGATAAGCTCCGGGTGTGTGTTCACAGTGTGTGTGTGTTCACTACTGTGTGTGTGCACTTGGATGGGTTAAATGCAGAGCACAAATTCCTTGTATGGGTCACCATACTTGGCCTCACTCACCCCCTTTCCCTTTCCCCTTTAAGAGTCCTGGTCTGAACACAAGCCCATGCCCATATTCAGTTATAGTCATAGTGCCACCTGCTGGCAACAGGAAGTCACATGTTTAATACTGTTGTGGATGCCCAGCAACATTTTAAAAATATCAACAAGTGTTAAATAGGGTAGCAACATGCTAGAAACATGTTAGCAACATTTAGCTAAGTGCTAAAGCATACTCTTAATGCAATGAAACAGGAAGTTACTGTAACTCAGGCGTGCAATGTCCAATCAGCCCCAAACTTAATATGTTTGATAAGAGTCTTGGCCTGAATACATTTACATGCCAATATTTAGTTATAGTCATAGCGCCACCAGCTGGCAACAGCAAATTACTTGTTTTACACTAACTTAAGCATGCAATGTACAATTTGCACCAAACTTGACATGTTTGCCAATAGTCCTGGCCTGAAGACATCTAAAAGCCAATATTTTGTAATAGCGCCACCTGTTGGCAGCAGGATATGTCATGACTTACACTCAAGCATGCCATGTTCAAGCTTCACCAAACTTCATATGTTTGATAAAAGCACTGGCCTGTACACATCTGCATGCCAATATTCAGTTATAGGCATAGCGACACCAGCTGGCAGAAGGAAGATTGGCACATATCAATGACTTTGACATATTCCTCCTACATTTTCTGTGTTAATAGCATAGTGCCCACCATTCGCCACCGATCGGCGGTGAGCCCGAGTGCGAGGGCCCTACCATCGCTGCTTGCAGCTTTAATTATTATTATTATTCTTCTTATCCGGAATGAATCGCATTTTTGAGGGCCTAGACATACCCGAAAACTAACGAAACTTCGCACACACATCAGACCTGGCGAAAATGGACGTCTGATATGGGTTGCAGAAGTGGGTGTGGCAAAATGGCTCAATAGCGCCACCTTTACACGTTCCGCGGTGTGCGCATTCAGCTGTGATTATCGTACATGCACAAAAATCGGTACACACATGTAGCACACCAATACCTACAAAAAAGCCTCTTGAGATAAAATCCGAAACCCAACAGGAAGTCGGTTATTATTAATTTTCTCAGCAAAATTTGTGTCATTTTTGCCATTTTCAGGTGTCATACTTGAACGAACTCCTCCTAGAGATTTATTCCGATCAACACCAAATTTGGTGAGTCTAATCTAAAGCCCTTTGTGACGTTAAATTGTGAAGATCTAGAGTTTTCATCGGAGGGCGTGTCCGTGGCGGCCTCGCAAATTTCGATGTTTCGCCATGAAAAAGGACGTTGCTATAACTTAGGCATAAAATGTCCGATCTGTCCCAAACTTCACATGTGTGATAACACTCCTGACCTGATGACATCTACATGCCCATATTCAGTTATAGTCATAGCGCCACCTGCAGGCAACAGGAAGTGTCATGCTGTACTCTACAACCAACTCCTCCTAGAGATTTATACAGATCAACACCAAAATCGGTCAGTCTAATATAAAGGCCTTAGCGATGTTAAATTGTGAAGATCTTGAGTTTTCGGTAAAGGGCGTGTCCGTGGCGGCCTGACAAATTTCGAGGTCTCGCCATGGATATAAAACTTGTTATAACTCAGCCATAAAATGTCCGATTTGCCTCAAACTTCACATATTCGATAAGAGTCCTGGCCTGAACACATCTGAAGGCCAATATTCTATTATAATCACAGCGCCACCTGTTGGCAACAGGAAATGACTTGTATCAAACTCCTCCTAGAGATTTAATGATATCAACATTATATTTGGTCAGTCTGATCTAGAGGCCTTAGAGATGTTAAATTGCGAAGATCTTGAGTTTTCGTTAAAGGGCGTGTCCGTGGCGGCGTGACAAAGTTTGATGATTCGCCATGGACATAGAAGTTGTTATAACTCAGCCATAAAATGTCCGATCTGCCTCAAACTTCACAGGTTTGGTAAGAGTCCTGGCCTGAAGACACCTAAAGGCCAATATTCAGATATTATCATAGCGCCACCTGTTGGCAGCAGGATATATCATATCTTTCACTAACTCAAACATACCATGTTCAATCTGCACCAAACTTCATATGTTTGATGAAAGTGGTGGCCTGAACACATCTACATGCCAATAATCAGTTATAGGCATAGCGCCACCAGCTGGCAGCAGGAAATTTGGCACATTTAAGTGACTTTGACATATTTCTCATATTTTTACTGTATTAAAAGCATACTACCAACCATTTGCTGTGTTCCTAAAGCCACCGGTCGGCGGTGAGCCCGTGTGCGAGGGCCCGTTCATCGCTGCTTGCAGCTTTAATATTCTGTATTGTTCTTTCTCTTAGAACAGGGTCCTCTGCAGCCTTGCACTGCTCACACTCAGCTTTTGTTGCAAGGTGTCCCTTTGAAATATGGGCTTTGAAATGTTTCATAACTGCATTCACTTCATTTGGGCTCCATGGCCTTTTTACAACTCTCCTTGATTTGGCCTCTGCAAAAAACAAACAAACAAGCAAAACATGTTAAATAAATAAATATATTCACTGACGGATGCAACTGAAACCATTCACAAACATGTGAAACCATGAAATCTATGTGGATCAACCAGCAACCCAACCCTACACATACCTGTGGAGCTCTCAGCCTCATCTTGGGGTATTTTCCTTTTTGCTATGAAAAAAAAGAAAAGACAATACTCTATTCCTCTTCACAACAGTGCAAAAAATTTCTGACCATCTTAAATTCAAATATATATCAAGCGTATTAAAATTCATTTTAAAATACCATTTGAACTTTCTGCCTCTTCCTGGGTCAACTCCATCCCTTTTTTGTTTCCTAAATAAAAATAAAATAGATAATAATTATAATAATAATAATAACAATAAATTAATTGATTAATTAATTAAACTTAACATCACATATACCAAAAACCTGTTCCCCTTCTATTCAATAGAAAATTAAGCATAAATAAAATGTTGACACCAGTATTAGCTGAATACTGTGCCATGAGCGGATCTAAGGTGACCTGTCCCAGCTACTCAAGCTGGGCAAGCGATAAAGCTGCTGAATAATACTAAATAGGCATGATATAAGGAGGCCGTGACAGGTGTCATACCTCTATACGTAGACATGGATCAGCTGAGAGTCAGCCGCCGCAAGCTTGACTCGTTATATATTAAATATATGGAGTAGTATCTCTAATTATAAAACGGTTAGTTCCATTGCTCAATTCTGATTGGTCAGCAGAGTGTCGTATTCATGATACGTAAACAAAGCTTTAGCAGTTAGGGACTACTTTTTACAGCGGAAGGCAGTTAATGATTTTACTTTATGAAAAAGTACAACCTAATATATATATTAATATAAATTTTTTATATTAAAAATAAGGCCTCTCGTACCTTATTGCTTAAATATTGAGCACAAAGATAAATATGAATCATATTCATGTTCAAGTCTCTGTGTGTTTCAGAAAAAAAGAAAGAAAAAAAAGGGGAAATAAAAGAAAAATAAACATAACCACTTGCAAGCCTACATGAACAATGTAGTGGAACTCCTGTGGTAAGTTCTGTAGTGAATACACAATGACCATTGATGTACATTGGAATAACTTTCCTTACATACCCCTTATTCCATGGGCAGGATCTGAGTCTTCATCATCCTCATCACTTATTTCTTCCTCATCTAATTCCAGATCAATTTCATCTATAGAAAAGCATATTTGACAAACACCCACACACATGCATTAGGTGAATATATAGCTTCTAAAATTTTATTATTTAAAGAAATTAGAAACTCTAAAAAAAATCTTAGTCATATTAAAAAAAAAAGCTGAGCTGTACTTTTCTCTCATCTCCTAAGATAATTCTATATTTATGTACTATAACAGTGGTTCTCAATCCTGGTCCTAGGGTCCACTGGTCTGCACATTTTGTATGTCTCCCTTATTTAACACATCTGATTGAGATCATCAGCTTTTTAGGAAAGCGATCCATGAACTGAACCAATAAGCTGATGATCTCAATCAGTTGTTAAATAAGAGAGACATGCAAAATGTGCAGAGCAGAGGAGCCCTAGGATCAAGATTGAGAACCACTGTTCTATAAGATAGTTCTACATTTATTTCCTCATGTTTTACAATGTCACCCTTATTCTAATGACTTCGTAATGCATTATTATTATATAAAAATACGCACATACCTTCGATCTCAATTTCATCGAGAGATTTTCCTTGGAATCTTGCAAGATTTCCTTTCTCCATTGCCAGTAGCAGCTTTGAGATTTTTGCAATTTCTATAGTTGCATCTGGCAACCGATAATAGTCTCTATGGACCCGAATGTCGTGGCCCAAAAAGTTGGCCAGTTGGTCTAGCTCGTTATCCTTAAGATTGAGAATCTGGGACATTGTCGCCACTTGCTTGCGGAGCTGTGTAGACTTCAGATGTTCCGGATTCTTTGCACCACACTGACTTGCAAAAAGCCTGATGCAGTCCTGTCCCCTGAAGAAGCTGGTGGATGAGCACTTCGGTCTACCAAACAGGAAGGGGTTGTCCCTGTCTACTTCGCATGCATCTCTCTTCTCCACAATAAGTTTGACTGCTCTGACAAGTTCAGGATTTAACAAAATAGCAACTTTTCTCCCTTTCTTTCCCATGATTTCTACTCTGCTGAAATGCTTGGACATTTTTTGCTCAAATGGAGAGAGCCCAAGAGCTATGTCCTCATGGAGCTCAGTCTGGTCTCTTTTCTTGAAACATTCAAGCGTCATTTTTGAGACTTCTCCTGCACGACGTCTGTTGAATATTATTACTTGCGCAAGTGTCACTTTGGCGAGCTCTGAATATGTTTGTGAAGATTCGTGATTTTTCAGGCTTTCAAAAGCATCAACTGATTTCTTCTCTAGGTACTGGTGCAGAAGTTGCACGTCCTGGGTGAAAGGTATAGTAGATGGTTTGTTGAACTTTGATTTGCTCAAAGTAGCGAGAGCAGCATGGGAGACATGTTCTGCCCATTCACTTGAACACAGTCTTTTGAATCGCTCCGCTGCTTTGGTCATATCATCATCCTCTGCTGCGATGGCCCTGCAGAGAATAATGTCACCAATCTTGTTAAGGGAATGTCCTAACTTTAGCGCAAGGCTTGGCGTCTTATACGAATGGCTCTTTTCATCGTAACCAGCAACATCTTTCACAGCCTCAATGACTTTGTAAAAATTGTTCGGTTTCACAGCTTCTTCAAAGGTAAATATGGAGTATTTTCTTCTCAAGCTTATCAAGAGTCTGCCCATTTCTCGAACCTTTTGTCTGATGTATTCAGATTTTGTTGGATCACTGCCATGCTTGTTGTAAAGACTCTGACTCAACTGAAGTATGAGGAAATCATTTCGAACTACAGATGAAATGTCATCATTTTTCATATTTCCCAAGATCTTCCACACCTCAGGAGATATTGCTTGGGAGAATGTTGACTCTGCGATATCAGCCAACACTAAAACTTTGGCCTTGCCAGTTGCATCAGACTCTGATGTCTTTGAAGGGCATCTCCGTGTATGCCGCCACAGCTCCTTGCGAACAAACAGGCCTTTACAGTAAACACAGTGCACATACATTTTTGCACTCAGTTTAATCTCTGATCTTCCTGGCCTTCTTCTAACCTTCAGTGGGCCACTTTTACTATCCATAATCTCTTGATTATGTTCATAGTTGCCTCTATTTCGTAGCTTCTCAAGTAGCCTTTTTCTGTCCCGGGAGTGTTTAGGAAGCAAAAAAGCAGCAGCAATTTCCGTCTCACTGTCTTGATGCTTTTTAAAGTGACGAGAAATTTTAGATTGAGGTTTCTTGCACACATAACAATAATTTTTGTGGGTGGAAAAAGTTTTTTGGGGGGTTTCTTTGAGTTTTGACACACTGTCAATCTGTTTATTAGAAGACTTTGTTTGGCGTCGTCGTAAAACTCTGGAGAGCCTCAGTGTTGTTTGTGGTACTATCACCATCACCAGGTTACTTTGTAACGCGTTACACCCAACACTGGATTTAGGGCATGGAGAATACAGTTCATCAGAGCTGGCTTCTTCAAAACTGGAAAATTCAACCTCTGGCTAAAAAAAAAAAAAGACAACAATGATGATAATAATGCAAACAATGATGATGATAATAATAATAATTTAATTATTATTAAAAACCAGTGTAAGAAATACTGTACTGTCCTTATAGTCCAGTGCAGTTTTCATGTAACAAACTTTAAAATGTTAATTGTTTATAAGTAATATAACAAATTAACATACCATTCTCATATTCTTCACAAAGCAGGTTTTGTGCCATGATCTTGAACATACTGAAAAAAATGAATGAGTTTCTTTTAGCTTTCATCAGATCACTGCACAACTTTCTATAAAATGATTTTATTTATTTGAAAACAACACATACAAAAACAAAATGCATACAGCTTGAAAATAATGATTTAAAATAAATTAGACTAAATAACATCAGAATTCCAAACAAAAATCCCAGGAAATTATAGGACAAATCCATTTTGTATTCAAGAACACGATGTCAAAAAATGACCACATACACACGATATATTTGAGAGATGTAGATACTTACATTTGCAAGTTAAACCAAGCCATTTTCTACTTGACACAGGTCCACAACAATCATCGCAAGAATCCAAACTGGAGATAATGGCACTGTGAACTTCATGGTGACACTGTAAAGTGGGAAGAAAAAGTTTTATTAAATCATTTTCACAGTGCACAACTTTTCATTCATGTGTGCCACTTGTGTACAGTCCAAACGCAAATAAATAAAAAATAAAATAAAATCACATGCCTGTTTAAATTTTAACAACAAAATTAATGCTTTTGTGGCTGTTTGAACACATTCAAACACATGAGCTTCTACACTATGAAAGCAATCCGATCAAATGCATTTTGACTACCTCTGGAAATGGTCTAAAGTGGACAAATGCGAAACATTATTCAACCCATTTACACCTGTATTTAGCATCATGCACTTCTAATTGGACAAAACACATCATGATGCCAGGTGTAAACTGAGCTTAAAAAGCAGACACATAAGCAGACCAACCCCATTTCATCAAATATGTAAAATATGATGGTCCTCATAAGGCAAAACCGTCCTTATATTTCATGTCAGCGTCACGCCCATCCCCCGACACACACGTGATGAAAATTAACAAACAGAGAGGAGGATATTTTATAGAATGAGTTGTCCTAACAATGTCTTTAAGACAATAGTCCAGGTTTAACAGCCTAGATTGACGCTCAACCATCCTACATTTAACACAGTCAGTGTCAAGAAGGAAAATAAGTTCACTTACTTTCTCTTTCCCTGATGTGGAAGTATCAACACTGCATTCTGACACTGCCACCGATGACTCCTTGCATAATTCCTGTAAAGATGAGAAAGAGAGGCATTAAGGCAAGAATAGCTGTGGTGGCCACTTTCTGGCAAACAATGTTCATGACTAGTGCGAAGCACAAGTACTAATGAATTAAACGTTCATGAAAGCGCAGACTACTTTTCTGAGATTTTAGCAGACGTTTTTGTATCGCACATCATAGATGACAATGTTAGCATCTGTCAATTTTAACTGTTGGAGAAAACCGATATAGTGTTTATATTTTGGGACACGCTAATGTTAAATGTTAATTTCACTTACTTTCTCTTTCCCTGATGTGGAAGTATCTACACTGCATTCTGACACTGCCACCGATGACTCCTTGCATAATTCCTGTAAAGGTGAGAAAGAGAGGCACAACATTGAGGCAAGAATAGCTGTGGTGGCCACTTTCTGGCAAACAATGTTCATGACTAGTGCGAAGCACAAGTACTAATGAATTAAAGGTTCATGAAAGCGCAGACTACTTTTCTGAGATTTTAGCAGACGTGTTTGTATCGCACATCATAGATGACAATGTTAGCATCTGTCAATTTTAACTGTTGGAGAAAACTGGTTACTTTTGCACTTTTTTCATCTTCCGGGTTTAAATATCTACATTGTGCTGACGTCACAGGTTGTGATGTGGCAATGGACTATAGTACTTCAATGATGCGTCAGTGTAGAGTAGCTGCTCTTTTGTGGCTGTTTGAACACATTCAAACACATGAGCTTCTACACTATGAAAGCAATCCGATCAAATACATTATTGACTACCTCTGGAAATGGTCTACAGCGGAGAAACGCGAAACATTTTAGAGACCCTATTAGCACCTGTATTAGGCATCATGCACATCTGATTGGATTGACAAAACACATAATGCCAGTTGGTAACTGGGTCTAAAAAAAAAAAAACACAAGCAGACCAACCCCTTTTCCATCAAATGTGTAAAATATGATGGTCCTCATAAGGCAAAACTGTCCTTACATTTCATGTCAGCGTCACGCCCATCCCCCGACACACACGTGATGAAAATTAACAGAGAGGAGGATATTTTACTCAAAGAATGAGTTGTCCTAACAATGTCTTTAAGACAATTTTCCAGGTTTAACAGCCTAGATTGACGCTCAACCATCCTACATTTAACACAGTCAGTGTCAAGAAGGAAAATAATTTCACTTACTTTCTCTTTCCCTGATGTGGAAGTATCTACACTGCATTCTGACACTGCCACCGATGAATCCTTGCATAATTCCTGTAAAGGTGAGAAAGAGAGGCATGACATTAAGGCAAGAATAGCTGTGATTGTACACATATTCTGTGGTCAAAAACCAAATGTGGGTCAGTGTGAAACAATATGATATTTTTATTTTAAAGACAAATGCCTGAATAACAAATAATGTTAAAACTAAAGATGTATCTTGTTTCTTTTTTTATCAAAAACAAACGCATTGAACATTGAAGTCTGAGTGCCATAAATGTTGTTTTTCCAAAGTTTGTGTGCCTATAACTCAAGAAGTATTAAATATATCACAATACGATTTTAGATTATAGTTCTTCATAAACTTTTCTTAATTTTGAAAGCCCTGCATGATTCAGTCCCAGAGATATGGGAATGTCAATGAGGCTCCATGTCCACATTTTTGAATATTACCCATTTTCAGTGGTCGAAAACCAAATGTTAGTCACTTTGTGTACAGCTGAAATCTTTTTTAAAGAACAGTGTCTGAAGAAAAAAAATGTTAAAATGAGAACTGTATCGTGCGTCCCTCTATCAAACCATTTGCATAGAACATACCTGATTGATTCTTATAGATATTCTTTTTTCAAAATGTGTGAGCCTGTAACTCAAGTAGTATTAAAGTTATCTTAATGTGATTTTAGATTCTGGTTCTTAATAAACTTCTTTTGGAATCTTCATTTTTAGGGGCCCTGTACAGTTTAATCCCAGAGATATTGAGATCTCAGTGCAGCTCCAAATTTAGTATTGTTGCCATTTTCAATGGTCAAAAACCAAATGTAGTTTTGTGCTTGTGTAGTCATTGCTGCTTACAATGCAAATATGCAAATAATAACAGCAACCCATGGATTTGTGATCAGTGTGACATGTCAGATTATGAATGACCAGGATTCATTGTTAACTCTAGGTAAAGTACGAGCAGTGTGAAATGCAAAATAAGATTTTCCCAGGGTTTAGAATTACCCAGTGTTAATTATTTCAAGTGTGATATGTTAAATGTTTGAGGTACTATGAGTGATTCTGCCAAATATGCCCTTTAAGTAGATACTACTTGATTTAATTGAATGTTTTATATTTTATGACAATAATTAATCCAGATCTAATATTTAATCCAGACGAGGCAAATCTTGGTTTATTTATGTGAATGCAATGTGTGGTGAAAGCAACCACACTTCCCTATGAAGTGTGGCTATGTTTCAAACATGTTACAATACTGCAAGCTAAAACTCTTATTAGTTTCAGAAGCTGTTAAAATGAACAATCCCTTCCTCTAAATACACCTAAAATTGATTCAAATATAGAATCTTACAAATAGACTACAGAAAGCAAGGTAATGTGCATCATGTTGACCATTTCAGTGCACTTTTAGCACTCAAACTGGTATGTTCAATGCTATTGTTTTGATAGAGGGAAACACGATACAATTCTAATTTTAACATTGTTCTTTAAAATAAGTATCAGCTGTATGCAAAGTGACCAACATTTGGTTTTCAACCACTGAAAAGTGTAACATTCAACAATCTGAATATGGAGCCCCACTGAGATCCCCATATCTCTGGCATTGAATGATGTAGGGCCTTTGAAATTAAGACTCCAAAAGAAAATGAGAATCTAAAACCATATTGCAATATCTTTTTTTGTTACTTTATTACTGAGAAAAACAGTGGAGAGGTGACAGGATAGTATTGGGTAGAGAGAGAGGAGTGGGACCGACATAGGACCTCGAGATCCAAATCGAACTCGGGTCGCCATGAGCACTGTCATGTATGTGTCGTGCACTAACCACAAGGCTATCAGTGCTGACATACTCCGATATCTTTAATGCTTGAGTTATAGGCATGCAAACTTTGGAAAAAGAATAATTATGACACTCAGACGGGTATGTTCAATAGAGTTGTCTTGACAGAAAGAACCAAGCCAAAATAAGTATATTTTTTCAAACTGACCCATATTTGGTTTTTTGACCACTGAAAATGTGTACATTTTAACACTTTACATTTTTACGTCCTCTACAAAAGTTTACTCAGTAAACAATTTTTTTGGCTTCATCAACATACAGGTCAATCTTTCTTCAGAATGAGTATTAGTATTATATAATAGTAATTTATTAGTTGAGTTAAGACAGAATGATCCAGGTGTGAACTGAGCTTAAAAGGCTGACATATAACCAATTCAACCCCATTTCATCAAATATGTAAAATATGATGGTCCTCATAAGGCAAAACCGTCCTTATATTTCATGTCAGCGTCACGCCCATCCCCCGACACACACGTGATGAAAATTAACAAACAGAGAGGAGGATATTTTACTCAAAGAATGAGTTGTCCTAACAATGTCTTTAAGACAATAGTCCAGGTTTAACAGCCTAGATTGACGCTCAACCATCCTACATTTAACACAGTCAGTGTCAAGAAGGAAAATAAGTTCACTTACTTTCTCTTTCCCTGATGTGGAAGTATCAACACTGCATTCTGACACTGCCACCGATGACTCCTTGCATAATTCCTGTAAAGGTGAGAAAGAGAGGCATGACATTAAGGCAAGAATAGCTGTGGTGGCCACTTTCTGGCAAACAATGTTCATGACTAGTGCGAAGCACAAGTACTAATGAATTAAACGTTCATGAAAGCACAGACTACTTTTCTGAGATTTTTGCAGACGTTTTTGTATCGCACATCATAGATGACAATGTTAGCATCTGTCAATTTTAACTGTTGGAGAAAACTGATATAGTGTTTATATTTTGGGACACGCTAATGTTAAATGTTAAGTTCACTTACTTTCTCTTTCCCTGATGTGGAAGTATCTACACTGCATTCTGTCACTGCCACCGATGAATCCTTAAATAAATCCTGTAAATGTGAGAAAGAGAGGCACAACATTGAGGCAAGAATAGTTGTGGTGGCCACTTCTTGACAAACAACATTCATGATCAGTGTGACGCACAAGTTCTAATGAATTAACAAACCAATTTTGCTCGCCAGTTTGCAGGCAGGTTAGGGAAAAGAAAGCGAATGACAATGATGTGGACAGCAACTACAATTCAAGTCATTATCTGTGTTTTGGTATGAGACAATGAAGTATAAATAGCTTTTTCCGGTGCTCTCCCATAAGGATCAGGTATTTGCTCAGTAAGCCAAGAGTAGCTGCTCTTTTGTGGCTGTTTGAAAAATACATTTTTGACTAACTCTGGAAATGGTCTACAGTGGACAAACGCGAAACATTTTAGACCAACTCAAAGAGTGAGTCGTTCTAACAATGTCTTTAAGACAACAGTCCAGGTATGTGACTGCGCTATGGGATGGCAAAACCTGACTACCCAGCACACTGATCCCGTTGCACAGCATCTGAAATGTGGTTACGGTCATTCTGAAATGCCCAAGCAAAGCCTGTTGTCAAAGTATTTTTGTATAACTGCCTCCCAGAACTGTTTAAACAACTGCATTCAAAAAACAGCAGGTATACACTTCCAAAAGCAATGAGCGCACTTATTTTGTTTCATCTACTTTTGATGCGATATTCCAATTTTCCGCACAAATTAAATTCACAGCTTTGGATGGAAACCCAGCTAGAGACGAGAAGGACATTAAGTTCACTTACTTTCTTTTTCCCCGATGTGGAAGAATTCACACTGCATTCGGTCACTGCCACAGATGTCTCTTCACATAATTCCTGTAAATGTGAGTATGAGAGGCACAACATTGAGGCAAGAATGTTTGTCAGAGGCCACCACAACTACTAAGTACACTATATACTACTTAGTATAAACAATAATAGCCCAACTGTAAATATCTACTGCCACTTACACAGCTATGTTTTGTACACAGCAGACATAGAACAAACATGCACACAATTTTTTTATTAATTCTTTAGAGTAATTTGCATAATCAAAAAGTAATCATACAAACAAAATGCACAACACAGTACAACAAAGTTGACTTTCAATAATTTAAAAAAAGTCTTTAAGAGAGGACATACTCACCCTTGAACGCCATGGCCAAGAGAAATCACCGTAGTTGTAGGTTATCTCCTCATCTGGAAAGATATCCCTTATACTAAATAGGCAGAGGTGTGGCCTTCCTTCAAGAATTATTGTCTTCACTTTGCAGTTTGGACTTCTGTGATCGTCATTCACCAATCGTCCAAGTGATCCATCATCTTTTGAAGCATCTAGGCTGTGAGAAAATTAGTGCATACTTAAAACATTCCTGACTGAAACAAGGTACTAACTGAATATTATATATTTTGGGATGTTAAGCTAACCTTGGCATATCTAACCTATTGTCAAATAGATGAGACATTTAACCTTCCTCCCTAACAATTTGTTTTGTTAAGTAAATTCAAAAAGCTGGATGATGCACTCAAGGTAAAAAATATCCCTAAAAAAAGCTAGCTTACCAGTAACGTGTTCCATTCCATGTGAACTCAAACAAGTAGTTGCTTTGAATGTCTTCAACATGTTTACTTTGAGAGAGAATCCCACGGTATTCAACAACAAAGGTGGATGGTTCAATATGTTCCAGTGCAAACACACCTCTCCCTAAAAGGCCAAAAAATAAGTTCACCTATTTGTTACACAATTACTTGTATTTTACAGAAATATGAGGTGCAATATCTGGGGAAAAAAAAATCAGTTTTCACCACTATGACACACACTTACTATCTGCAAACTATGCATTTAATTTGAAAATGATTTAGAAATTTTGACTTCAACCTGCATGCACAATATGTGGCTCACCCCAGGATAGATGTGTGCATTTTAAAGTGCTATTTGTAATGCACAACTTACCTTTAAATGTGTTAATTTCCCGTCCCTCAATGAAGGCTTTGTCTTTGCCTGACAATATGGTTTCTTTTGCATCCTGCTCAGGTTTTATTCTCCTTTTTCTTACCATGTTGACTGAAAAGAAAATCCCCCAAAAACAGAAGCATATGGTATTTATCATTTTTAGTTATATTAGATCAGTACATTATTGTCTGACTTAAGTTAAGTCTGTATCTCTAAATACATTGTATTAGACATAAATAGCAATTTAAACTAGTCATTTTGCTTTAGGTACGTTTCTGTTACATATATGTAATATTTCTGTACTAGAGAAAACTACAACAGTTCTATTTTAGCATTAGAAACAGAGAAACAAACATTTATTTTGGTAATCACCAATACTGTTAGTTTATGGCAGCTGTGTTTATATACTCAACACTGTATTAAACTGCAAATTCATCCTCTCAGCTCTTTAACAAGACATATATGATAACACAGTAAAAGGAGTATAAATTTTACCTTCGAATTATTTATGAATTACACTTCATTCACTCAAGCATTTATGACAATAATATGGTTCACAAATACTTCATTACGTCTATGAACCACTCGAAATTCGTTTGAAAAAACTTAATTAATAGAAATTATCTTGACATTTTTACATATTCAATTAATATGCAGCTGCCATTTTATCTGCTAATTGTGTAGCACCCTGTCTGATATTAACCTGGCTAGCCGTCATGCACAGAAAGTTTAAGTTAACTAGTTTAACACACATCGCACCAAAAATATATAGTAAATAAACAATTAAACATACCTTTTACATGAGAAAATGTCTGTCTTCCGTCGTCATCAAGTTGGATTTCAGCTAATTTCGCTTAATTAATCATCTACATCGCACGTCGCTTTCACAGCCAATAGAAGATCAGGAGCGCGCTGACTTTGATGGACATCGAATGCAGCCAATCGCTGACGAGGATTCCGCAGCTAGACCAATGAAATGCGCGCACTGGCAGACTGAAATGTGTATGAGGCTGCAGTAGCAGCGAATCTCCGATAGTAGGAGATTATACACTCTGAGCACACACTGACACACACGGAAAAACGGGTAAAGCGGACTTATTAGGACTTTCTGAGAAAACGCGGGAGGTGGTTAGGCACACCCTTATAAGCATTTCTACACTGCTCGACTTATGAGGACATCAGCACTGTCCTCATAGTTACGGTGTGTCCTCATAGAGTCGGTATGTATTCATGCGTTTTGTCCCCATAGTCCGGCCGCACCAACGCACACACACACACACACACACACTTAAAATGCTAAGAGTAATAAAATGGCCTAAAAAACATGTGAAACACTTAAAACTCTATAATACATTTAAATGATTGTAATAAATAGAGCGGTAAAACACGTCTTTCTAAAAGCCAGCATATTATATAAATAGTGAAGAAAAGGCAAAAGCTTACAGCACCTGGTATTCCCAGGCGGTCTCCCATCCAAGTACTAACCAGGCCCGACGCTGCTTAGCTTCCGAGATCAGACGAGATCGGGCGCTCTTTTTTTTTTTTTTTTTTTATTGTACAAGTTTAAAATTCATTACATGAATGAAATAAAAATGACAATTAAATTACATTTGAGCATATACAATTCATCATCCACAAAATACATCAAAATCAAAACATCAATTTTCTGGCATTTCAATCCCATTTCCTTTTAACACTTCCTCCACTTGTTTTGAAAATATTTTGTAAAACAGCATCTCTTTTTTTTCCATTTTAAAATAATTCCACAGTGTTAAAATGTACTCCTCAACCTTACATTTAAATAATCTCCACAGATCTAATACACACCCTTTACTCTTTCCTAAATTCCTCCTTTTCCATATAGCACTTTTCGCCAAAACCAATAACAACTCTATCACTTTTTTATTCTTGCATTTTTCCTTCACTCCCAAAATTAAAGTTTGATTCCAGTCACTCTCTTCTTTCCCATCCCTTAAACTCTTAATCATTTTCTTTAACATTTGAAAAAATGTTTCCAATTTTTCACAAAATAAAAACAAATGTAGAATACCTTCATCCAGTTTTTTACATATTTTACAAATGGCATCACTTTCCTTCCCCATTATACAAAGCCTCATTTCCGAAAAAATCACATTATGTCTGATAAAATAGTCTAGACACTCCAAATCTGTACTTACAATCCCACTTCTTATATTCTTCCAAATATCATTCTCTTCAATTCCATTAAAATGTCTCAACCACATTTGATTTGCATTGGGTTTCTTAAAAATATATTTTTTAAAACATTGATAAAACATCCTTACATTACACAATCTCAAATCCACCATTTTGTCTTCCATTTTCATATACACATCAACTTTGCTTTCTGTTTCTTCTCTTTTTTTAATTTCTTCCAACCACTCTTTTGGTACTGCACTTTTAACTACACCATATTGTTTTTCCAGACTAGCCACACTATATTCTTCTTTTTCTTCTTCCATAGCATCTATGATCACTTGTAACGGCAAAAATCCATCTTTAAATTCATACAACACATCTTTGACTTGCCTTATCCCTACTTCCCACCATTTCTTAAAAAATAAAACTTGTCCATTAAAAACAATGTTACTGTTCAAGAAAATAGGTTGATTGAGGACCGTTTTTCTCCCAAATGGCTTAAAATCAATCTCCTTGAGAAAAAAACCCCAAGCAACTAAAACCTCTTTATAAAAATTTGGTATCCCCTCCATCATCCAATTTTTGAGTTTCATCCATAAAATGTTATCATTTAAAAATACATTCCCACATTTTGCTAAAAAATGTTTCATTGTAATTTTCCAATCTCCCTTTTTATCCATGTCCAAATATTTTTTAACCACCTTCACTCTCATACTTTTCTTTTTTAATTCTATATCAACAAGTCCCAACCCTCCCTCTTCTGGCCTTCCAATGAGTGTGTGGTATGCTATTCTTGGGGGTTTTTTCTCCCATATAAAATCCATAATATATTCTTTTACTCTTTTTTCCACCCATTTTGGCATTTAAACCACTGATAAAATGTACCACATTTTGGTTAACATTAAAACGTTCGCTATTAAAACCTTCCCTTTCAAATTCAAAATTCTTTTTTGCCAAAAATTCAATCTGTTTTTCATTGCACCTATAACCTCTTCCCACATTCTGTCTGTTGCACTCTTCTCATCTTTACCTAGCGTTACTCCTAAAATCTTCATTTCTTGTACTTCTTTAAAACCCAGAACCTCTTTTAAATCAGACACTTCTCCAAATCTCATATAAACAGTTTTCTCCTCATTTACTTTTGCTCCTGTACCTTTACAAAACCTTGTCACCCTTTCCATTACATTTTCAACACTTTTATAATCTTCCACAATTAGTGTAGTGTCATCTGCATATTGAAATACTTTTGTTTCTTCTAGTCCCTCCTCAATTTTTATCCCTTTTATGTCTTTATCTTTTTGAATTAACATCCCTAGTGGTTCTGCTATCAGCGTATATAGCTGTGCTGATAATGGACATCCTTGTCTAATGGATCTTGTGACATTAAAAGGATTGGTTAAAAAGCCGTTACATTTTACTCTTGTCATTATATTTCTATATAAAATCCTTAACCACTCTTTAAAATTCTCCCCAAAACCAAAATGATCTAAAATCGAGAATAAAAACTCATGCTCCACTCTATCGAAAGCCTTCTCGAAGTCTAGGCTAATTATATATCCTTTCCTATTATTTTCCTTTAAAATACTCATTATGTCTCGTATACCACTTGTTGTATCCGCTATATCCCTCCCTGTCACCCCGTAGGCCTGGTTTGTCTCAATTATTTTTGGTAAGACATTCTTCAATCTACTTGATAAAATTTTAGCTAAAATCTTCAAATCTGCATTCAACATTGTAATCGGCCTATAATTCTTCAAACTCTTATTATCACCTTTTCTTTTATAAATCAACTTCATTAGTCCCATACTCATTCTTTGATCCAGCTCTTTTTTCTTAAATATTTCATCATACACTTCTTTTAAGATCTTACTTATTTCCTTCTTAAAAATCTTATAAAATTCATTCACTATTCCATCTATTCCCGGACTTTTGTTACTTTTTAGACTTTCTATCGCTTGTATTATCTCTTCTTCCTTTATTTCCTCGTCACAGTCTTTTTTGTCTTCTTCTTCTACTCTCGCTTTGATATGTTGCAGTAAGTAATTTTTGTTTTCCTCTTCTATACCTTCCTCTCTAAACAAGTCTTCATAAAAAATCCTTACTTCATTTAAGAGTAACTCTGTTCCTATTATGGACTCTTCATCTTTGTTTTTTAGTTCTTTTATTGTATCTGCCCTTCCCCTTCTTCTTTCTAGGTCAAAAAAAAATTTAGTACATTTTTCCCCTTCTATTGTGTATCTAGCTTTGCTCCTTAGTCTTGCCCCTTGACATTTTTCCTCTTCCATTTTCTTAAGCTTCTCTTCTAACTCTACTATTTTTTGAATATCCATTACCTTTTCCTTTGTTTCTTTTCTTAAACTTTCTCTAATTCCCTGTTCTTTAGCATTTTTGGCTTTTCTCATACCTTTACTAAATTCAATTGAATACTTCTTTATTTCATATTTTACATTTTCCCACCATATTCGTTTGTCTTCCCCATACATGCCATCCTTCTTTTCCTGTTCCATTAAATCATATATTCCCAATTTGTAATTCTCATCTTTTAAAATTCCAGAATTTAAAATCCACACCCCTGGTCCTTTATCCTCCTTGTTAAAATCTATTTTCCACCTTATCATCTTGTGATCGCTAAAACTAGTGTCACTATAAACAATATCATCAATAAAATAATCTATATCCCTTGTACTTAAAATAAAATCAATTCTCGTTTGATTCAAAAAGTTACCAACCAAGCTCCTTCTAGTAAATTCTTTTTTGTTTTCATGTCTCTCCCTCCACACATCAGTCATGTTTCTTTCTTCCATTAAAGATACCAGCTCTTTTCTTCCCATGTCTGTTCTAAAAACCATTCCCTCCGCTATATCTCTTTTACTAAACACAGTGTTAAAATCTCCTACAATTATTACTGACTTCCATTTATCTATTATTCCTCTAATGTTTTCAAAAAACTCCCTTTTTTCTTTCTCTTCTGTTGGCGCATGAACATTCATTAAAATAAACTCTTTTTCCCCATGACTTATTTCAACAGCATTACATTTTCCTTTTCCATCATTATATATTTCTTTCACTTTGCAGTCAATATCATTTCTTATTAAAATCGCCACTCCACTTCCTAACTTTACATCTCCATTACTATAAAACATTTCACCATTCCACATCTTTTTGACATTGTCAATTACCTCCTTTTTCCAGTTCGTTTCCTGAAATACAATAATGTCTTCTTTCTTGCATAGTTCTAGAGTATTTTTCAGTTTGTTCATATTCATTAATCCTCTTGCATTCCAGCATACAAAATTTAAAACCATACTGTACAAAAATAAATAATTAAAAACAGTCATTCTTGATTATCTTCTCCATCTTCCCCACTCAACACCTCAATTTTATTCTCTGAATACTTAAGTCTTTTCCTTTTTGCCATTTCCAAATTAGGTATTACCTTCAGTTGTTTTCTCCGTGGCATTATTCCCAGTCCTCTGTCCTTTTGGTTCTTTATTCCTTCCTCTCCTGTCAGTTCTACTACAATCAGTTCTCCTCCCCTTGATAGTGTTTCTTCCGCTGATTTCTCTTCCTCCATTCTTTCCTCCTGATCTTCTGCTTCCTGTTGCTCTTCTTTTTCTTGTTCTTTACTAGTCCCATGTCCCTCTCTTCCAGTTATCTCGTACTGCTCTTCCTCTTCGTTTGTTTCTTGGGTTTCTGTAGTGTTGTTATGCATCTGCCCGTTCATTTGTTGCTCCTCCTCTTCCTCGTTGTTCTGCATCCAGCATTCACATTTGTTTAGCGTTTTAAAACAGTCTGGACACTTCACTGCATTGCATTCCCGTGCAAAATGACCATGCTCCTCACATTTGCGACACTTAAAGTCTGGACAGTCCTTCAGGAAATGCTCCGGGCTCATACACAACCGGCAGGTTTTAACCTGCTTATTGTGTATCACCCGAAAATGCTGAGTTCCTTCTGCTGTCTCAAACCGCGTACTATATGGGAGCGACGCCACCTCTCTTGGGAATTTAGCTTTGATGAACCTTGTTCCATCTTCAATATCCGTACCTGGATAACATCTCCTCTTCATACTTGAGACAGGGATAACTC
Source organism: Garra rufa (assembly GCF_049309525.1). NCBI lineage: Eukaryota > Metazoa > Chordata > Actinopteri > Cypriniformes > Cyprinidae > Garra > Garra rufa. Next base: position 36,968,316 of record NC_133367.1, on the reverse strand, counting down.
CCCACCCCTCCAGTTTCGTTATGATGTCGTCGTCACTCAGATAGACAGGTATATGCATAAATGACACCACATACTCCCTGTCTTCCAACTTCCTCACTTCACAAATGTGTCCATTGATATCCAGTCCATTTAACAGTTCATCACAACATTCCTCAGATTCCATTGTTACCTCATATTGTTTCTGTTGTTTCGGGCGCACCGCCAAAATTCCCTTCACACCGATTTTCTTCGTTATTGCTTTAATGATACTCTCTGCATTGCCATCTCTTGTTTCACTCACATCAATAGTTATTGTTGCCTCTTTCCTGTATAGCCTCTTTGTGCTGCTTATGATCCTTTCTCGTTGTCCTAATTCAGTCCTTTGTTCTTTTGCCATCTCTGTCTCTGCCGCCATTTCCTTGTTACTGCCGTGTAGTCCGTCCGAATCACTCATACTTGCGAAAAAACAACAAACACAAACCACTTCCCAGACAGCACACGGCTGCTGGTTAGTGGTTTAAAACAAAAAAACGTACTAACACAAACCAAATCTTATTTTCACTCACACTAACAAAATAAATCGAGAAGGTAAGAGAATCTCTCTTTCCAAACTGCAGTCACACACTTCCTGGTTTGCTCTAGGGCGCTCTCTGGGTGGTGTGGCCGTA